>NW_026059348.1:0-10164 GCF_023721935.1 Panthera uncia
ATATATATATGTATATATATGTGTATATATATATATATGTATATATAAGTGTGTGTGTGTATATATATATATATATGGCAAATCAAGAAACAAATAAAAGTGGAAACTAAACATTTTAAAAGATGGTCACTAATAATTAGGGAATCACAAGCTCACATACAGTTAAATACCTATTTACAATAACAAATTGGCAAGAAATTTAAAATCCTTACAATAGAAAATATTTGTGAAAAGGTCAAGCCATTGGAACCTTTTATTTTTCATGCAAAATTGTCTTTGGGCATCACCACCTTGGTAGGAACCATTTTGCTATATGTGGTGAAGTTGAAGATGCAGTTATAAGATAATTACCAGAAACATGTCCTTTTGACCTACCTGAGTTTGCCTACTGGCTACTGTAAATAGCTACTGATCTGCTGCCATACTGACTCTAACCTCATTTGCCTGGGTTAAAGCTCTTTTAACTGGTTGAGCCCTTTTATTGGAAGCAAATGAGGCATCAATAATGGATGCAGGAGCCATTAGGAAATGCCTGTGTTAAAGTTGCTGAGGACAACTCTCAACATAGGAGATGGAGAGGCGGTGGCTAAATGTTCCAGCCTCCTTGTACTCTGGCACGATAACCCTGAGGCATGTTTCATACACTCCCCAGAAGTTTTGCATCCCAGTTGCTCACTGTGGTATTCAGCTTGTTAAAACATACTTTTTTTGCCCATTCTCTCTCTCTTGTTTTCCTTTCCCTATTTTCTCATTTGTGGTGCCAGGGATATTCTCCAAAACAAATTGTCTGTATCCAAATTCTTGACTCAGTTGGATTGGGGTGGGGGTGCTCAAACTAAAACAAAGTATAAGAATATTCACTGCAGCATGGTTTGTGATAGTGAAAAATTGAAGCTGTTTATTTTGTTGTTTCACAGTAGCTTAGCAAAATAAATCAAGATTTTTTTCCCATCTAGAAGAATTAAGAATATGTATCAGTTTCATATTCCCTGAATCTTTTAAATCAAATTTATAACCTTATATGGGGTCAATACAAAGTGTACCACAATTTGGTAGAGGTGTAGATCACACATTCAAGTGACTACCAAGTAATGAGATTTAAATGCTTGCTTGGAAATAAATACAGATATCAAGTTTTGTGTGAGTGACCATGGTAATGTTCATTCCAAGAGAATTCCAACAAATCGAGTAGAAAGTAAAATTGTATTTGCTTTGGTGACTCAACAATTCAATTTTATTATACACTGTATTAGTCTGCTCAGACTGCCATAACAAAATAGCACAAATTGGGTGGCTTAAACAATAGAACTTTATTTTCTTGCAGTTATGGTGACTGGGAGTCCAAAATCAAGGTGCCAGAATGGTTGGTGTCTGGTGTGAGCTCTCCCGTGGGGTTGTAGCAGCTGCCTATGTGCTTTGAATTTACATGACCTCTTTGTGTCCTTTCTGGTGAGGGTGGGGCACAAGAGAAGGAGGCAGAGAGAGAAGGAACCTGTCACCCATTGATTACAATGAGGCTTTTGAAATTATATACAGATTGTTATTTTCTCTTTTTCCTCTCAAGTTTTTATTTAAATTCCAGTTATTAACATACAGTGTAATATTAATTTTAGGGATAGAATTTAGTGATTCATCACCTACATATAATACCCAGAGCTCATCACAAGTTCCCTCCTTACTACCCATCACCTACCTAGCCCATCCCCCAGCTCACCTCCCCTTTTGTTTCCTGGTTTGCTTGTCTTTTCTTCCCCCATGTTCATCTTTTGTTTTTTCTTTTTCTTTTTCTTTTTAATTTTTTAATTTTTTTTTAATTTAGAGAGAGAGTATGACTCGGGGAGAGGAGCAGAAGGAGAGAGAGAGAGAAAGAGAGAGATTAAATCTTATGCAGGCTCCACACTTAGCATGGGGCCGGAAGCAGGACTTGTTCCCACAACCCTAGGAACATGACCTGAGCTGAAATCAAGATTTGGACGCTTAACTGACTGAGCCAAACAGGCACCCCTTAAATTATTTTTTAATCTTGATCTTCACTTCTAAGAATTTATTACAACTATAATCATATGTAGAATATAAGATTTGAAAGAAAACTTTGAGATTATCCAGTATAACCACCTAATGCAAGAGCTATGTGTTCTTGGTATGTGTTCTTGAAGAGTATGTGTTCTTGGTGAGGTATTAAAATTATACTGTATCTCTAGGCACTGGAAGCAGTGAATCATATTTCCTTGGATATTTAGAAAGTCATCCTAATATTGGCCCATAATATATATTCTCATAATATCCATACTTTAAACCTAAATCTGCCATCTGGAAAATGCTGAACATACATGTTCTCTGCTTCAACATATCATACAATTTATGTTCATGGTATCTCTAGCCCTAGAAGAACTCAAGTGCCCAAACTGAACACTGTGATATGCATATTTCCTGCCAATTAATATAATATCTTCCTATGATCTTGTTATAAAGAATTTTAGCACAATATAGAAACTTTTTCATTTGATGCCATATCAGATGTTATTGTCATTTCAAAATTTCAGTTGTTTTTTTTTTTTTTTTTTGATTGTTGTTGTTTTGGTAAAAAGAAGAGAAGGAGGAAGAGAAAAATAAATCACATGATTTTATTTCTCACTTCTCTCTTTTGGGATATACTATTGCTGCTAATGTTGAATAGTTGATGGAGGGTGAGTCCAAAATATTATGGTATTATGAGAAAAAATTCAATGACTATCTCATTGAACATGAGATATCATTGTTATTATTTTTATTACTTCACTACTTTCAGGATTGGATTCTGATTGTATTTAAATGTAGTTTTTCTAGATAATGTTCTTAATTTATAATCTCTAACTTTGTAAGTGATTCCCTATTTCCCAAAGGCCTAAAGACTGGAAACTACATATCCTGACCTTTCTTGCCTTTGGGGTTCAACTGGTGAGAGGTTATCTCATGAGATTGTAGAAGAGTAGAAGCCATTGCTGTCAGGTGGTGGTGGAAATAAAATGGCTGGGCTTTGGCAGATGGCAGATGTGGGTTTGTGTCCTTAGGTTTAGGGGATCTGCCTAATAATTATCCTCTGTGGTGTAGGCAACTGAAGTCATGAATGGCTTCCTAAGATTCCTTCACTTAAGGATTTAATATGTATTTTTAAATGTCTATTTATTTATTTTGAGAGAGAAGGGAGGGGCAGAGAGAGAGAGAAAGAATTCCAAGCAGGCTCTGCCCTGGCAGTGAAGAGCCTGATGCAGGACTCAATCTCACAAACCACAAGATCATGACCTGATCTGAAATCAAGAGTGAGATGCTTAACCGACTGAACCATCCAGGCACCCCTTCACTTAAGGATTCTTAAAGCAACTTTTCTGATCTTCATCCCCCATTTCCCAACAGTTGTTTTGGCCTCCAGTTTCATCTACATGTGGACGAGTTACAGTGCTTTAGATTTTAATGACTGAGCCCTGACTATTCAATGATGGATATTTGATATTCCTTGATACCGCTACTGAATGCTTCTGTTTTATTCATGGTTTATATGGTTATGTGAGAAAAATCCCAGAAAAAAAAATGGTCCTATTAACTGTGTACTCATCATATCCAAAGTTATCATTGTTTTTCTCACTATTTCAAAAATTCTTTTCTAGAATTTCAAAAACCCAATGCTAATGGATTTTGTATTTCATAATGTCAAAAACTGAGAAATATGTAATGCAATAAAATTAATATAATGTTAATACATTTTGACAAAGACTGTCTTCTGGGCCAAACTCTAGACTGGCTCCTCTGAACCTGACTGGGCCTCATACTTGGACATGTCCTCAAGACTCCGGTTTTAGCTAGAATCCTGCTAAGTGGGTTTACTGAGAATCCCCCATCCTGAATATGTGATCATCCTTGATATCTGACCAAATTCCTCATCTCCCCCATCTCCTGAGTGATATCTGTTCATTCTGGACTGTCCTTAGCAAGATCATGTTAGGGCAGAATCTCCACTTACCTCTGATATTTGATGTTTAATTTTCCATCCCTCAATCCCCTCAACCTGCTGCTTCAATATAAATCCCCTCTTATCCATGTTGTATTTGAAATTGAGCCCAGTTATATACTGAGGTCTCTTTTCCCCTAGTGTAGCAGTACCTGAGTAAAATCTGTTTTCTTTTCTTTTTTTCTTCCTGCTTTAACTACTATCTAGCTCTGGTTTTTCTTCAACAACTTAGTTTTATATTATTTCTTTTTATACTTTATATTATAAAGGTCACAAGTGAAATTAATCTAAAATTGGAAAAAAAGGAAAAAATGAGATAAAAATATGACCCTAACCTTAATCTTGGCAAAAGTAATATTAAGAGATGATGGACCATGGAGGATTTTTCAAGTCTTCCACATAAAATAGCAAATGTAAAGCTACACTGTATCACCCAAGGGATGACAGAGGTTAGTGTTCTTATTCAAGACTAGAAGAGTCATCATCCGATGAACACTTTTGTGGTTAAGTTGAAGGGCAAATATTTAATAAATGACAGCAGAGATCAGCTTTTGCTGAAATAACCCTGGCTTTTATAGTTCAATTATTTTTTTAAACTGTGTCATTGGGAAAAAATAAACTTATTTTAGGATTTCACTTTACTCTTGTATAATTGTTAATGTTCCTGACTTCACCTAAATTACGGTAAGGGTTCATTGGAGACCCTAAACTCTGACGGAAGTAGCTTAACTCTTTTTCCAGAATTCACTAACCACAAGTCCTAGAAAACTATGAAGAGTAAGTTTCACATTTCTGGCCTCATTTAAGACTGAAATCATTTTGGGAGGAAATTCTGAAGAGCTTAGGAAAAACATCCAAAATTTCAGTTTCTACTTTGAAACCTTGGAATCCTGCCTGTTAATAATCTCCATGCTCTTTGCTTAGAATTTACCCACAGCATCAACTGACAGGAAACTGCCCATCACCCTCCACCCTCCCAGCAAGATTGTGCCAAAACACTCATCAGAAACCACAATCACAAAAATAGATCCAATTGACGACTCTGCAGTGACTAAGAAACGGATGTACCGATTTAAGCTATCTTTATTCTTTTTTCCTTGTTTTGATGGTGGTGGTATAAAGAAAGAGAAAGCTACGTAATAGCATCTGGGCAAACAGCTTGTACACCAAATCCAGCCCTATGTAATTTCAAATATTTGAGTTCTTATAACATCCCTGAAAAGCATGGCTTACAATACAAACACCACAAACATACAGTATGGAACATCTAACTATAGTCCTGCTGCTGGACAGAGCTTTCAGCAACAGCCACAATAATAAAAGAAAATTCTCTTTGTACAGCTGAATGGCTGCACTAGAATTTTCAGTGTTCAGATGTAATTAGAAAACAGCTGTGAAGGAAAATCAATTGTTCTTGGTAGTCAATGGCTAATTTTCTACAATCAAAATAAAGAATGCATTATGACATGTTTGTAATGAGCAAGTAATTGTTTCTCTTTCGTTTATTGTTTTAACATTTTTCCCTTTACTTGTGGGAGCTGTCATTTGCTTGCTTTAGAACAACTTCTCCAAGTCTTTGCTTCTCCCACTCATATTTAAATACTAGCAACAGCCAAGCAGGCTATATTGTCCAGCTCAGTTTACTCAGGACTGCCTTGCTTATGTTGGTGATTTGTGGACTAGCAAGGCAGTGCTGTCCTTGCTTTTCTGAATTCACAATAAAGCTTCCATAAATGGAATGATTATTAAACACTAGCATTTATTCATGGGATTTAACTTTGATTCATCCTGCAAAGGTCTCATGTGTCAAAAAGATGCAGTTCCCAGAATTCATTGACCTGCTGCTCTAAGTGCCTCTGCATTGCAAAACAAAACTAAACTAAAACAACCACACGACCCTTTTTTATATCCTTCTTCTGTCATTAGCATAGACGGGAAGGGAATGCCACAGCAGATGGATAGAAAAGTAAACCTCTATGGTGCGCATTTGGAATAGAGATGGATAGGAAATAAACGAAAAATGCTACAATAGGCTAATGAGAGTAAAATTGTTTTATCATGCAAAAGAGCCTGTTTGAAAAACACCAGGAGGAATAACACTCCTATGCTGCTTTCAGCTGATAAAAAAAATAAAGAAAAAAAATACTTATATTATTTGGTGAAATTAACCTCTATATTATTCCTTTTTTATGCTTATATTTTTCTGGAGCATTCTTTGCAAGCTAATATAATGGCAGTTTAAGAGAGTGAAATGAATAGTAAGTAAGAGCTGAATCTCAGTAGCTGTGTGATTTTGGGACCATGCCTAAGTCTTAGTTTCCCTCTATTTCTTTATAAGAGAAAGATGATAATAAATAACTGAATATGGGATCTTCCTTTTCCTAATTATGACATGAAGTCTACCAGTATATTAATTAATATTTGCAAAAGTTTAGAGTTCTGGAGGAAAGACATCCTTCAACCTTTCAAAAGTGCATGATTATCAAATAATAACCGATAAGTGATAACTGTTTTCATCACGTCCATTTATGTCTGTGATTGACAAACATTGGAAATTATAGTTGAATTCTTGTCAATTTGTTGTCTTCAGAGAGCCTGCTCCAGAATTTGTGTGGTGTTTGTTAAATATACCATTTTATAGGCTCAAAAAAAGACATTATGGACCAAAGTAGCAGGAAACTATTTTTATGAAGTAATCTAAATTATTGACTAGGAACTAAAATTTTAAAACCGCTGGCATAATTCAAAGTTTGTGAATATTATAAACTTTAAACTGAAATGCATTTTTAAATGGTTAAGGCACCATGTGACTTAGGAGATTTTGCAAGGCTCTATACTCTGTGATTATGTATCTATCCACCTTTTGTACTTTCCCATTTTAAGGAGAATATCAGTAAACTTAATATTCACAATACTCCAAATGAATCTCAAACTTCCACAGTTCTCCTTACCTCTGCTTTTCTTACCCTCAGCACAGAATGCCCTTTTCTCCTACTTTCCTTTTTTTGAGAAAAGCCCTGCAGGCAATGTCAAGAGATGTTTGATTTTAAATTTGTTTTAAGACTAGAATGTCATATGTCACAGTTTTAGACTTGAGTAAGAAAGCCAATGGAAATCGGGTTGGAAGATGAAACAATAGAAAAGAGATGACCCTTGTCATCCCAAGAATATAGGAAGGAGCAATATATTTGAAAGTTATATTTCAAATATAACATATATAGTTAGATGGCATAATTAAAATATGTATTATAGAACCTGACAACCGATTGAAGTGAAGGAGGAAGACAAAAGACAAAAGGAGGATGGAGTTCTCTAAATTTTCTAGGATGGCAGCTGTTATATTATCACATATAACATGTATGTAGTATATCACATACTTCCTATGCGTAACCACAAGCTCCCCACAAGCTCCCTGGCCAAATATCTGATAAAACATCTCTCCTGGTCACAAGCATATGACTGATGTTGCGTCACTTATAGTTTGTCTTTCAGGATTTAAAAATTGTGAGACAATACACAGAGAGTGAAGGCCGTTAGAGTTAAGTTCAAATTAGAGTTATCTCATGACAATCAGAAAAGGAAGCAAATTCCAACACCCGCTGCTGAAATTCCCAGATCTTTTCTTTCATTTGCTTTTCTGAGGGGTTATCTCTTTAGCTCTTCCTTTGATTTTATGATCAACCCAAGAACTTTTCCAAGAAGTTCTTATCACTCAACTTTCCCCTTTATTTTATTCAGTTGTTTCTGGTACTTGGATTTCATATAAGTTAAAGTAATAAAGTAATAAAGAAATTAGTACCTGAGAGCTGGTTGCTAGCAATGGATTCTCAGCAAAAAGTATATGGTTTTGGAATCCTTCATATCAAACCATGAGTGCCTTAAGGGAAAGGAGAAACAAACAGGAATAGTAATATAGTAATGTTATATAGTAATATAGTGGTCATGATTGTCAGTGGTAAAATATCCAGCCACATCTTGACTTCTAATCCCTTGAAACTATATTCCCAGTGACAGAAGCTCTGTGGGAAAGATAGCTGTTTCCACAGACCATTTTTGTAGGATATAAGCAATGGCAGAACCATGGAGAGAAATAGTTGCTTCAGATACAGTGGAATATTTAACATAAAGAAAAACAAGCCCAAATTTTGCAAATATTGCTTGAAATAATGGAATGAAACCTAAGTTGTACTCTAAGCAGGGCAAAAAATAAATAAATAAATCCAGACTTCTTTGATAATAGAAGAACAGGGATAAGATCCAGATTCAGAGATTCATTATAAATGTGTTGAAATATTATAGAAGTTAGATGTAGTACACAGCTCAATTAGGTTTGTTTTGTAAAATTTGGGTGTTGATTAGAATACAAGATCAGTTGGGGCGCCTGGGTGGCTCAGTCGGTTAAGTGGCCGACTTCGGCTCAGGTCATGATCTCGCGGTCCGTGAGTTCAAGCCCTGCGTTGGGCTCTGTGCTGACAGCTCAGAGCCTGGAGCCTGTTTCAGATTCTGTGTCTCCCTCTCTCTGACCCTCCCCCATTCATGCTCTCTCTCTGTCTCAAAAATAAATAAACGTTAAAAAAATTTTAAAAAAGAATACATGATCAGTCAAGTATATCTTGGAATATGCAGGTAATTTGGAGAGGCCTCTCACTTCCAATGACCTGTATTCTCCAGCTGAAGAAGTTTCTATTTTACATTCTTTGTTAACAAAAGATGTGATTCTATGCTGGAAGGAGACAATTATTCTCTGAAATTCCATATCCAGGGCCATATCTCCCATTGATGCTCTTTGCTGGCTTAATGAATTCCAATTTCAAACATGGTCATAAAAATAACATGCATCACTAACTTGGAAATAGAGTTAAATATATAAGTAATTGCAGAAATTTGGTACAGTATGTCATCAAAAATCTTATGAGATTTTGCTCAGTGAGGGTGAATATAATTTTTAAATTGGTTGAATTTTTTTTTTTTGTACACAGGCACTTGGTAGATAATTATTATTTGCTTGGGAAACTATGGCTGAAACAAACTTCGAGTGAATACTGATACCCATTGTGTTCCATATTTTAAAATTTAAAACTCTCCATGTAATATAGAGAATGCAGGGCAATAACAATGGGAAATAAGGGTGTTGACTTAAGTCCTTCTTCTGCACACCCCACCTGATCTATGTTCAGTTCCTGCAGCCCTACCCATATGTCTTCTGCTGCGTAAGTTGAAATGTTTCTGTTGCTACGTAAGGCCCAGTCCTCCACATATACTCTGGTTTCTGTCTCATCTACTCAAGAATGTTGCTCGTGCAATTAACATTTCACATTCCTTCATAATTAATGTTTACTGTTTACAATGTCATTTTTGTCACTTATAAGCATTTCCAATATTAAAAATATTAAAAATGAATCTCACCATGTAACCCCATCAAAAAATTCAACACTGATCCTTATTAGCTTTTGTTTATAGCAAAATGATCAAAATATTGTCTTACACTCTCTATATCTTCTCCTCCCATTCTTTTTCGCATCCTTTCCAATTCAGATTTTATGTCACCGCTCAATATGAACAACTCTTGTTAAAATCACCAATGGTATCTGTATTGCCAAATTTGAAACTCAAGTCTCAGTCTTCATTTTAATAATTTAAAATACCTCTTCATACAGTTCATGTAGTGTCAGGACATCACTCTTTCTTGGTTCATTATTCCTTCCTAACCTTCTTAGCTTGTTTTTCATCTTATTGAATCTAAAGTTAGGAATGCCCAATTCTTGACCATCTTTACTTTTCTTTAAAAAAATTTTTTTTTTAACATTTATTTATTTTTGAGAGTCAGAGAGAGACAGAGCATGAGTGGGAGAGGAGCAGAGAGAGAGGGAAACACAGAATCTGAAGCAGGCTCCAGGCTCTGAGCGCTCAGGACAGAGCCCGATGCAGGGCTTGAACCCATGAACTGTAAGATCATGACCTGAGCTGAAGTCGGACACTTAACTGACTGAGCCACACAGGCACCCCGACCATCTTTTCTTTCTATATTTATTTTCTAGCTGATTTTATCCAGCTTCATGACTGTTATGCATGCAAAAAGTGATGTCTTCTAAACTCATGTCTCAATTTCAAATCTAATTGCCTTATTCCAATCCTGAAATTCAGCTTCTTTTTTTTTTTTTTATTTATTTTATTTATTT
>NW_026059349.1:0-10164 GCF_023721935.1 Panthera uncia
TTCTGAGGAAATAGTACATGGGGGTGTGCAGGTGAGCACTGAGCCCTCTCAGTGTGATCATGGCCAGGTTCCCCACCACCGTGACCACATAGACTCCTAGGAAGAGGATGAGAAGAGGCAGCTGAAGTTCTGGTTTCTCTGTTAGTCCAGCAAGGATGAACTCAGTCACTGTGGAATGATTTCCAGAGTCCCTTATCTTTGCAGCAGGTTCTGATTCTAGAAGAGAAAAAAATGAATATTCCTCTGTATGTGTATTTGTGTGTACACATATATGTTTGTGTGAGTATATGTGAAGAGAAGAATAATTCCATGAAGATCATTATTCCTGATCAGAAGAGATTCACAATTCAGGGATCTATTGAGTTTTTCCTGCTGATCAATCAGTGATTCTGGTTGAACTGGAGAAGTAGTTACAGACTTCAAGAACCTCATAAATCAGAAATTTCATAACCTTTTTGCGGCACCTGAGTGGTTCTGTCAGTTAAGCATCTGACTCTTGATTTCGACTCAGGTCATGATCTCACAGTTCATGGGTTTGAGCCCTGCATCAGACTCTGCACTGAGAGTTTGGAGTCTGCTTGGGATTCTCTCTGTCTCTCCCTGTCTCTCTCTCTCTCTCTCTCTCTCTGCTCCTGCAGCTCTCTCTCTTTCTCTCAAAATGAAAAAATAAACTTAAAAAAAAAGATATCTCATAACTTTTTAAGAGAAAGCACCAATTTCCAGACTTTTAAAGTCAGCCAGAAGGGACATTACTACTGTTATTTGTGTGGCCTCTTTCTTCCTCCCATGTTCTATATGTATATATTAATATCATGCTAGTCAAATGACAAACAGTTTTGATTTATTCAGAATAAATAATAGTAGCATGTGCTTTCTATAATGAATAAACATAGGATTCATAAGTCCGCAAAAAGTAATTATGTTAGTCTGAGCTTTTTTCCTTACTGTATCTCATCTCAAAATAGCTGAAGGATGGTCAATTACTGATATCTTTCCACTGGAGAATCTCTGCTTTATATACACCAGCTCTCATCTCTCAGGCCGATCACCCCAAGCGCAGAAACATTACTGCTTGGCAGACATCAGGCTTATATCTCAACAGCTTTTCCCAGAACAAAGAGCCATTCTCCCTCATTCTAACTGGTTGATCCCAGGCTATCATATAATGGCTTAAATGTGGGTCTTGTTGTCCACCAATATGACCAGGGGTGCATATGATTGGTCTAAGCAACTTGGATTTCCTGCTTGAAGTGGTGGAGGTCAGAAAATGATTTATATTCTCAAAATATGAGAAGGGATTTTGAAGACAAACTGTAGGTGTTACTCTCCTGGTCTTGTTTTATAATCCTGTATTTTGTGTGTGGTTTTTACAGAGTTCCAAAACAGTGAAGATATGGATCACTAGTGCACGCACAAATACAATTAGAACTTGTAGGTTATGTTCAATGCTAATCTAGAGTGTGATGTGTTGTTTTTTGGGTTTTTTTAAAGACCAATGTACCTGGAGTTTCAACTTGGAAAGAAAATGAGTACATTCTAGAAAATGCAAATTCATATTCTTAATATTCAAGCAATGGTTAGATTAGTGTTTTTAGGTTGGGGTCAAATACTTTATGTGATATAGAAAAATTGGACAACTTCAGAAAATATGACCTAGAAATTTGTCATTTTAAGAGTGGGCAAATAACCAAAGATATTTTGCTGGCAAAGCAAAAATTCATGTGGCATGTGACAACATGACATGTTCAACAGTGTCATCTGTTCAATGTGTCACTGTTCAACAAGTTGCTTTATTTAAGAAGTACTGGAAAGGTGCCTGGGTGGCTCAGTCAGTTAAGCATCCAACTCTTGACTTTGGCTCAGGTCCTCAGTTCATGGTCTGGGCTGGACATGGAGCCTGCTTGAAATCTCTTCCTCCCTCTACCCCTCCCCACCTTAAAAAAATAGAAGAAGAAGAAGGAGAAGGAGAAGGAGAAGGAGTACTATACTCATTGCCTATGTCTCCAAGAGAGTGAAATAAAGCTAACTGCTTGAAACTCTGGAGAGAAATCTTTGGTTTCACAACAAAGATGAACAGTCTCAGAAAGATCCTTGATCTTACAGTCAGAAATGTTTGAGCACAGCCTGAATAACCACTTTCCAAGCTGATATTGTTCAAGGACACAAGCACCTAATGGGTGATGGGATTAAATCATCCTTATCACCTCATCCAGTTTCACTGGTTCATGATTCGCTAATTCTAGCGGGTCTTGATAATTAAGTTAGACCAGAATGCATTGAAATCTCAACTCAACCCCATACTTGCTGTGCAACCTTGGGATAATTACATCCAATCTCCAGACCTCTGAAAAACAAAAAAATGCTATCATCTGTCTCCAATGAAAACTAAATTAAACGATGCCCACAAGGTGCTAAGCACAGTTCATGGTTCTTGGTAAGAACTTAATAATGTCAATGTTAATTTAATTTTAATCTTCTGAATTTGCTCTGTTTTATATTTTATATGACCAGCATTTTCTTTCCTTATTGATGGCCAGAGTTCATTTTTTTTCCTTAGCACATCTTCTTGTCCCTCCTTCCTACACTGACACATACAAAATAAAGAGAGTTGATATTTTGCACTGAATACTAACTTCCTATCATCAGTCTTTTTCATAGTCTTCACATAAAGTCCAAACTAATTTCCTTGTCATTCAAAGATTTATATTATCTGGTAACAAAAAGAAAATTTTTCTTTTTCATTTCCCGGCAAGTATTACATGATTTAACCATTTCACAAAGAGCATTTTGTTGGCTCTCATCATATTCTTTTAGCTTTTTACTTTTTTCATTTATTCCCTGTGCCCTGTGAAATCTATTTAATAGTTAGGGCCCTTTAGTTAAGGGCTTTCATAGTGAAAGCTCCAATTAATAAGACCATTTTCTGCATGTTCACGAAGATGTTTCTTATGTTTACATTTAGCATGTATATAATTCTGCATTAATTATTATGAGTTATGTACTGGTTCTTTTCAACTAAGCTATAAATGCAACATAGTACTTGCCACATACAGCAAATATCAGTAAATACGTGTTTTTAATAAAAGTGTTAAAAGGATGTTAGACATAACCCAACATAGACTCAATATAAGTGAACAAAGTCTTCACACTGCCTGGTGTGAATAAAAAAAAGTGTTCGCCATAATTCTATTCAGTAGGGGACAAGGAGATGATAAGTCTACCTTTTTGTTCACCTGATAATGTGAATATTAGAGTAATAACAGGTAGAAATAAAGAATGAGTGCACTGGGAGGGCGCTAGAGTAGAGGACTCTAAAACTTTTAAAGTCAAGGACTGGGACATACTCAGACATACCCCTCTTGCCCCCCAGAACTGCAGCCATGTATAATTCTCTCCTCCATTCTTCTGAAGGGAAAAATGATCTGATGATGCTGGTAGATAGTTCTGAGTACTAACCTGGCAGGACACCTTGGTGCTGAGGGGGCCTTGGACTAAAAGTCTTCATGGCAATAATTTGGGGTCACTGATCCTGATCTGTAATGAAGCTGATGGCCTTCTGCAAAGGTTGGTTGAGATGGTATGATGATTTTATACATTGGGCAGTGATGCCAAGAGTCTGATTAGGAACAAGGAATGATAATGGGCTCCCACTAGAATCTCATCCTATGGGTATCAACCTTTGGGAAAAGAAACACTCAGAATTTCCCTTTTCCCCATTGGTTCTCAAGTGTTTGATAGTGTCACAAAGGTGGGAATCATTGTTCTTGTTAAATTATGGATTGAAAATGAGGAAGTATTAGATTTTGTTAGAGCTTGAGTGAATATCATGCCAAGCTATTTAAAAGGTCAAGAATTCATGTAACTTTTAAAACATACTCTAAAGGAATTTTCTGAACTTATTTCCAACAAGGGATAAATAGAAAATCAGGGAAAACACTTTTGTATGTAAGATTTGAAAGTTTTTGTGTTCATTGACCTCTACTAACTGTATTTAGATATCATAATGTGCTCATAGAATGGTATTACTTGGAATATTTCAACTTGGGGGCTGAATATAGAAGCATCTACTAGATATTGCCATAACCCCATGAGAAATTCCTAACATGCCTAACAAGGGAGAAGATGACTTACTTTCCTCTACAATTAAAGGAGATTTGTTGAGTAACAGTGTAGATACATTGTCCCTCAGACGATCCATATGTCTCCCCAGAATTTCAACATTTGACCATTTTGAAACTTGCATAAAACAAGACACAATGGACTTTCCATTTTCCTGTTGTGAATTCCTAAGAGACTCTTCAATTAGGAAGGTCTGCTTCCTTCCGGACCCAGCTATTCTCTGGTTATTCTTGCCACCAAATGGGCCCTGGATATAACATTTAAACTCAAACAAGCAAGATCTTAAGGCAAAATGGAAAAGTACGGATAGGATCCTTTGGTTGTATCTGGGGTTCTCTCAGGATTCATGGAAAATACCAGCTCAGCTACCAGATCTATCCTGGAAAGTATGATTCTCAAGAGGTCACAATACTGGAGTCTAGAAGCTCAAGGTAGATATTTTAGTGGACTATCCTTCATGCTCTATACCCCTTTCTCCTAGAATCTGTGTCCATTTAAAATCTACGTGTAGGATCAGAAAACACCTTTCTTTCTACAATCCAGCCTGTCTCACCTCACAGAAATTTTACATCAAGGCCAACATTTCGGTTGCTCAAGGTAGACATGACACAGACACCGTTCATCATCTCATATAGGCAAGAAGCATGATATGCTTGTAAGACAGAGTCCTGTGAGCTATTGCTTTACGATCAGATATAGAGCATATTTGAGTGTTGACTAATTCAGGATTTCTCCACCTGTTTGATCATCAGACTCACCTAGGGAGACTACCGTATTTATAAAGCTTATGACTGTAGAAATATAAACATGATCAAATGAGAATCAGAACTTCCCGAAACATCTTCCCTACACTCATTACTCCAGGGACAATTTAATCTCGGTAGAGGAGCTCTGATAAACAGTTTCTCTTTCCATTTCTTCTCCCCAAGATTACCTCCACAGCTCTAAATAATTCATACATCCCGCTATTTTTAGATTGCCAATTTTGAATGTTATCTCAACTATTATATTACATATGCAGTTGCTTTACTTGTTATTGCCACTGCCTCCTTTCCATCCGCCTATTTGATACTGATAAAAATTCTTTTCGTAATGGTTTCTAGACCTTTAGAAATATTCTCAAAACTCTTAATTTGTCAACGGTCCAAATGCTCTCATCTGGAGAGATTTGTATTACAGACTTCTTATTCTAACGCCAGAATTAGTGAATCATAATCTTTGAGGTCACAGATCAGTGTCTCCAATTGTAGGTCTTCAGTCTGCATTTCTCCAGCTTCAGGGTAGCAAACTCCTCCGCTTCTCAGCCCCCTGAGCCGTTCTGACCAGTGCGCTCTGAAGGTTGGTCCTGGACTCAGGCATGCCAGGCACCAAACAACAAGGAGACAAATACTCTTGAGGATTTCCGTGTCTCAAGGAACAAGACTTTGAGAAAAGAAGCAATTGCTGTTAGCATTTCCCAGGTGTCTAACTTTTCCCTTCTAGATGTCCATTCTAGGGATTCTTTGTCAATTTTGGATTTATCAATTAGTGATAAAGATTTTTCACGGGATCACCTGAATTTTTTTTTTTTTTTTTAATGCAGGTTCTGGTCCAGCAGGTCTGAATGGGGTTTGAGATTCTGCATTTCTTACAAGCTCCTAGCCAGTGGGTTTGGTTCACAGTCCACACAGTGAATAGCAGGTTTAAGAGGATCAGGGCACATCCTGACAGGGTATCTTTCTTTTAACAGGGCCAGAATTTTTTTTAAGTTGATTTATCTATTTTGAGAGAGAGAGAAAGCACGAGTCGAGAAGGGGCAGAGAGGGAGGAGAGAGCGAGAATCCCAAGCAGGCTCCTTACCAGCAGCACGAAGCCCAGTTGGGGCTCAAACTCACGAGCTGTGAGATCATGACCTGAGTGAAGTTAGACACTTAACCAACTGAGCCACCCACGTGCCCCAATAGGGCCAGAATTTTTAAATAATTAATTGAACCATTTTCTTTTATAAAATATGTTTATTTTATGCATAAGTAGGTAATATACTTACTTGATTCAAAGTCAGATCTATACATAATTGGATAGGATTACGGGTAAGAATTCAGAATTCTCGTGTAATGTTTGCTTTTCTTGAGGTCCTCACTGAAAATAATTCCACTTGCTAAATTGTATATTTAAAGAAAATATTTTATTATAGCCACCAGTGTTCCATATTAATTCCTCTTCCTTACATATTTTTGCTTTTTTCCCCCCTAAGCTGGGATAATTGGAAGCACATTGAGTGCAGTATGATTTAAGGTAAATTGGACACTCATATCAGGGGAGCTCTTATAAAATAGCATTAAATGCATTAAGTTCAATCTTCAAAGGAGTTTAATTTTATATTAGTTTTGGGTTATATTAGTGTTTCTCACTTATGGAGGCACATTTAAAATAATCAAGGGTGTTTTTAAAAATCTCTATATCTCGGGGCGCCTGGGTGGCGCAGTAGGTTAAGCGTCCGACTTCAGCTCAGGTCACGATCTTGCGGTCCGTGAGTTCGAGCCCCGCGTCGGGCTCTGGGCTGATGGCTCAGAGCCTGGAGCCTGCTTCCGATTCTGTGTCTCCCTCTCTCTCTGCCCCTCCCCCGTTCATGCTCTGTCTCTCTCTGTCTCAAAAATAAATAAACGTTAAAAAAAAAAATTAAAAAAAAAAAATCTCTATATCTCAATTGTACCCCATATCAATTAAATCAAAATCTTAGTATCTGTGGTCTGATGATAATATTTTTTAAAACCCCTTAACTTTAATGTGCGCAGGTATAACGAGGGAATCTTGTCGTTCAAAAGCAGATTCTTGATTTAATAAGGCCAGTGTAGGGCTTAAGATAACTGCGTTTTAACATACTCTCAGCTTTTGCCCATGCCGCTGGTCTGTGGAGCAACCTCAGGAACGAGGCATCAGAGGATCTCTTGTTTTGAATCCCTTTCACTATCTATGATTCTTTCAGTTTCAAGCAATGTTTTACATTCCCACACATCCCAAAGCTTCTTTTAGCTTTGGAATAGCGGTGGCCACAGGATTCTGGGACATTTTTAGAAGAAACTATATGTCTGGAATGCCACTCTACAGGTGAGCAGACTAGAGCTGCCTGTTTCCTCAGTGTGCTGAGTTAACGAAGTGGGAAGAGAGTTGGAGGTGAAGACAGGAGTGGGAAGGGTTTAAAGAACCATTTCCATAAATGATTATACAATAATGAAAGGTACTGAAATTCGCAAAGCCACGGTTTCCATTCTGTCAGGATATATGTAGTGATTCCGGAAATTTAAAAATATGTGTGTGTGCATGTGTCCATTTTTACATATGCATAGATAGAGAAACTGACAGAGAGAAATATAGAGGGAGAGTTGAATTTTACAGACTTATGTAACCCAATTGCTTTGCTGTGAAATGTTACCTAGAGCCCCATCTTGAGAGTTCTACCATCATTGTCCTTCATTTATTTATTTATTCATTCATTCATTCATTCATTCACTCATTCATTCATTATTTTATTTTATTTTATTATTTTATTTTATTTTTTCAAGTTAGTTAACATAGAGTGTCGTATTGGTTTCAGGAGTAGAACCCAGTGGTTCATCACTTACATACAACACCCAGTGCTCATCCCAAGAAATGCCCTCCTTAATGCCCATCACACATTTAGCCCATTCCCCCTTACCTACCCTCCTGCAACCCCCAGTTTCTTCTCTGTTTTGAAGTCTCTTATGATTTGCCTCCTTCTCCGTTTTTTTCTTATCTTTCCCTCCCGTCCCCTATATTCATCTGTTGTGTTTCTTAAATTCCACATATGAGTGAAATCATATTTGTCTTTCATCATCCTATTTAGTAATCCAAACTAGAAATTTGCATCCATCCTTAACACTTTCCTGGACCTTCAACTCACCTCAGTTCAGCCATGTCTGAACAATCCACTTTTCAAAAATCCCTTGACACTCTCCTTCCTTTCTGGCTCCACTGTCACTGCATGAAGTGTCCTGCTTAGAACAATCAAATGGCTGCTGACCGGTCTTGATTCAGCCTTGTTGTCTTTCCATTATCTTCCAACCAGCATAAGTGTGATACTACTAACATGTAAAACTACTTTTTTCACTCCCCTGCCTAAAAAAAATTCAGCACCTCCCTTCACTAAAATGAGTGATGTCTGACAGTGATCCAGAGGTGATTCATGAACTGTCCTCTGTCTACTTTTCTCTTTTGTAGCTTTTCCATATTACTCAAAATATGACATGATTTTCTGGGTCTGCAGATGCTTTCTTCCTCTTTCTTGATGTAGCCATTACCCTTCACTGAGTCTGCATCTCATATAAGAACTTAAGCCCCAGTAATTCAAGGGTCTACCCACCAGGTCTCTTTTTGTTTGTCCTGTGTGAGTGTTTTTGTGTCTGTTGGACAGAGCATTGGACTAGGAATCACACCTAAGAGTTGCAATTGTAACCATTTTTCTTATCCATTTTTGGACCAATGAAAATTAAGTCAAATAAAAATATGAGGGCTTTCTCATATGAACATTTGATATCAACGAATGAATGGTTAATGGAATACAAGAGTGGTAAGATATTTTTTTTTCTGTCTTTGGAAACTATATGTAAACACTGCAACTTTCATATCAGGTGAATAAAACAGCATACTCTCCTAGGAACATTGATCTGACAATGATGAGGTGGCAGGTTTGAACTGAGAAGAGAGAGAGAACAGTTGAATATTCAGAATTATCAAACAAGTCCTCAGTTACAAGATTTTAAATGTCCAGAAGCAGAAAAGCAAAATATGAAGGGAAATATGTTTTAAAGATAAAATTGACATGACATAGCAATTGTTTGTAAATTATGGGGGAAAGAGCATAACCACATGAAAATGATACAACTTAGCAAGATTTTTAGCTTTTGTAGCAGTTACTTCATAAATAGCTGCATGGTCACTGGTATAAAGACAACGCAGTGTTGGTTGAGCTACTATACAAATTATTGCTATCAAGAATAATAACTTTAGTTTCTGTAATGGGACTCCATAAGGAGTCTCCAATATTTTGCTTTGATCGGCACAGGTTTGAAAGATTCTGATTATATCAAATGAAATAAAAGTGAAAATAGGATTGAAGATATCTATAGGAAAACAGCACTGTCATATAAGGAACTAGGGAAGCTGTTTGTGTACAGGAAATTTCTAGGATGTCTTAGACCTGTCTACAGTTACTTGAGGCCAAAGTACCGTTTAAGTAAAATCATGGGTCCTGGAGCCAAACTGCCTAGGATTAATAACTTATTATGTTTGGGACATAGGGCATTTACTCAAACTAAATAAGGTTCTTTCTTTTAAAGGGGAATAATACTAGGGCTTTTCCTCAGGGAAAACTAAATATTTGGTAAGTAAATGCTGTAAACAAAGTTGTCCATTTAAAGTGTTCGGCATATTGCTTGATATTCCATAAAATCTTAATAATATACATATTGCTATTATCTTCAAAATATTCATTGTCATCTTATTGTTGTATTATAATTAAAATAAAACTAAGGCTACTTTCATACTCAAGAGTCTTTGACTTTATTCTTTGTATTTCTCCACACATAATCACTTTAATAAGGTTCAAAGGAGTGGCCTGGAGGGGAATTTAGGAATTGTGTTCTTTGGGGAAGTGTCATTGGATTTCCAAAACTGTGTACAATAAACCTAACACATTACATATCTCAGCAAATCTGAAAGACCTGCTTCTGATATGACATTATGATATTGATTCTATTCATGAACATTTTCTACTGCCCTGAATTTTCTTCAGGGCAAATTTGACATCCTTATTCCGCAGACTATAGATCAGGGGGTTCAGCATGGGCACAATGGTGGTATAAAACACAGAGGACACTCTCCCTTGGTCCATGGAGCTCACGGATGATGGCTGCAGGTACATGAACGCAGCAGATCCAAAGAAAACGGCAACAGCGGAGATGTGGGAGCTGCAGGTCCTGAAAGCTTTGCACCTGCCCTTGGTGGAGCGGATGCGGAGGATGCTGGCAATGATGAAGATGTAGGAGG
>NW_026059350.1:0-10164 GCF_023721935.1 Panthera uncia
GCATATGTGTGCGTGAGTGCATGTGTGCATGTGCGTGCGTGTGAGCACATGTGTGCATATGTGTGCGTGTGAGTGCATGTGTGTGTGCGTGCGTGTGAGCACGTGTGTGCATATGTGTGCGTGCGTGTGTGCCGCGTGAGGGGGAGAGAGAGAGAGAAGCTGGCAGATAAAGCAGATATGGCAAGTGTTAACATTTGGGGAATCGGAATGAAAGGTGTACAGGAATTCTTTGTACTTTTCCTGCAACTCTCCGAAAGTCTGAAATTTGTCAAATTTCAGACAACCAGCCTGGGGAGGCCAGCGTGCAGACCGCACGGCGGCACACGGGGTGGGGGGCAGGAGCCCCGAAGCAGCTCTGAGTTCCCAGCCCCTGGAGGCCAGGTGGGGGGCGGGGCGAGAGCCTTCCCGTAGCACACACCGGGGACCCGGAAACGTGTGCAACGTGCCCCTTGTCGCGGGGTCGCTGAAGCGTTAGGCGGGCCTCCAGACTGCCGGCGTGGCACGTCCCCGGCTGTCCTCATGTGGCTTGCGTGGGCTTCCCGGTGCCGGGTGTGCGTGACCCGGACCGGACCCGGAGGCTGCCGGGGCCAGCGGTCCCCCGCCCCGTCCCCAGGCGGAGGCCGCAGCTCCCGGGCCGGGCCACCTCCGAGGTGTCCTCGGCGAGCCCTCTCCAGAGCCCAGCCTCGAGGTGCCCCTGCAGCCTGTGGGTCTCTTCTGTGAACCGGGGAGCTCGTCCCCGCCGCGGCCCTTTTCATCCCGGCTGTGCCGCCGCGGACTGACGCTCTGTCGGGATCAGGGGCCGTGCTGGAAACACGCGGCCGGCAGGGAACCCCTCCCACCCCCCACGATGGTCTGCCCTGCCCACCCCACCCCTCAGTTCCTACGTCCTTCCTCCCCAGACAGGGTGTTCACTGGCTGGAGGTCCGAGGGAGCACGGCTAAACATTCTGCTGTTTCGCTCCAGAAAGAACCGGGTGAGGTTAACAGTCTACACTGGAGAATGGTTTTGAGGCTGACAGTTCTGTGTCAACAAAATGGTTTGCCTCTTTGGGTGGGTCACCTCCTCCAGGAAGCCTTCCCTGATTCCCTTGGATGGGGTGAGGCGCCTTCTCTGGGCTCCGTGGGCCCCATACTCCTTTGCCAGGACTCTTGTTTCATTGTGCCGGCTTTGACCACTTGCAGACCAGACGCCGTGGGTGTGTGAGTGTGGGGTGTGTGTGTGGGGGCGGGTCCCTGTCATGACCCCCACGTTTAAAACAATCCCTGGTGAATAATGGGTGTTTGATGACCATTTGTAGAGTGAACGAACGATCGTAGGTTATTCCTACAGAAATTACCTTCTTTACTTTTCACAAAAAGATCCAGAATGTCGGTGGTGCCGACATTACTCACTTTGTGTGTTAGCCTGCTCGCTGCTGTGACGGATAGACAAATACACGGGGGGCGGAAAGCCACAGACATGCTCTCAGTCTGGAGGCGGAAGTCTGAAATCCAGGCCTGGGCAGGGGTGGGGGGAGCGGGTTCCCGGCCCCTCTCTCAGCTCCTGGCGCTCCAGCGTCCTTGGGGACCCTGGGCGCGTATCACCTGATCTCTACTCCTGTTGTCCGGTGGCCTTCTCCGTGTGTCTGTGCGTCCTCTCCTCTTAGGGACACCAGCCATTGGATTCACGGCCCACCCCACTCCAGTGTGACCTCGCCTTAACGAGTCACATCTGCAAAGACCCCGCTTCCAAGTAAGGCCGCTCTCACGTCTGCGGGGGGAAGGACTTGGCTACCTCCTCTGGGGGGCCCTGTTCGGCCCATGACCCCCCGCTCCCCGCTCCGGGGGCGAGACAGGGTCAGGCTCGCAGATGGGGCCACAGAGCGAGAGGCCCAGGGGCTTGTCCCAGCAGCCTCGCCTTTCGGGAGACAGGATTCAGGCCTGAGAGCCGGGTTTGCCCACTTCCTGGAAGTAATTAGGCCGAGCGGCTGTCACTTTTCCTGCTGCCTGGGGCTGCCCGGCAGACAGACGGCGCACATGAGGACATTCACAAATGAGCACTAAAGCAGGCCTCCCTCCCAACAGGTCACAGAAAGTCAACTGCTGGCTTGACCCCACTGACCACCTCCGGAGAAGCGTCACTGCTCGGGAAGGCGGGGCTGGGTCCCACCACTCACGCGGGCCGGCGGACTCCTTTCCCACCCGTGGCCGGCGCACATGGGTGCTGGTCTTACCCCCAAACTGGAGCTCAGAGGAGGGACCTTGACAGGGACCTGGTGGGGGAGGGAAGCACAGAAGGCTTCCTGGAGGAGGTGCCCCAAGCCCGAGGGAGGAGTGGGGCTGGCCAGAAGGATGTGGGTAGAGTTGCAGGGAGAGGGTTCCCAGCACAGGGGAGAAGGACGTGTGGATGGCCTGTCCGGGTCCCGAACGAGGGTGCTGGGGGCAGACCTGGGACATGGGGTCACACGCGAACTTGTGCTCTGGGCGCCCAGGTCGGTGTGTGTGAACTGAGTGAGGTGGGGCAGAGGAGATGCCCCAAAGCGCCAGCCGGTCACTCAGCGGACATCCCCCAGCGCCTGCCTCGTGCTGGGGGCTGAGTTACGGCCTGGGGCACTGGCCGTAGGGATTCTGGCCTTTCCACGGGCCTCCGGTTCCTGTGTGTCCTCAGGGACCCCTGGTTGGCCCCACACGAGTGGCTCCTGGAGTTTTCCGTGGCTCAGAATTGCCCGGGGAAGTCAGGTTCCCGGGGTGACCCGAAACCCAAGTCCGTGAGCTGGGGAGAGCCTGCCACTTTCACTTGTGCTCCGGGAAATGCTCCCTGCGTGGAAATGTGGGGTTCTCCCCATGTCCCCCACCGTGGGCAGAGCGGGAAGGTGGCCGGACTAAAGCATTTAAACCATCTCTTCCCTGGACCCCTGGTGGCCTCGGGCAAGAGGGTGCCTCTCTGGGCCTCGGTTTCCTCATCTGTCAAGGGGCTGAAAATGTACTTGTCCCCGGGAGAATGGGCAGGGTGAAATGAGTCAGTGCAGGTGGGGCCCGGGCAGAGCTGGGGGCCGGAAATGCCCAAGAAGGCGGCGGGAACTGCGCCCGCGGGCTCGCTTGCCTGGCCGGGCGTCCTTCTCACTTGCTCGTTGTGTCCAGGGGTGAAACGTTCCTTCTTCTGCACGACGCAGATGACATGGGTCCCTCAGCAAGTGTCTCTCAAGCACCACGGGTGACGTGCTTAGTGCCGATCAGTGAGCAGAGTCCTGAGGGACCCCTGCCCTCGGGAGCCCCCGACGTCATAAACAGAAAGACAGCAAACGGCATTGGTCTGTTAGAAGCGGGTGGGAACCAGACAAAATCAAGAGCAGTGAGCTGAGGGCACGGCAAGGGCCCAAGCAGGACAGGAGACTGGCTGCAGCTTTGACATGGCGGTCCCGGGGTCTCCCCTCACGGGGGATGTTTCAGGAAGACGTGACGGAGGTGGGGAGTGAGCCACATAGAAAGTTCTGGAAGGGCCTTCCAGGAGACAACTGGCCAGGACAAAGGCTTACAGGGCTGCACCAGAGTGGGGGTGCGGGGAGACGATGGCGGGGGGCGTGGTGCAGCTGCTGGGGACCTTGCTGACCCCCGGCAGGTGGTGGGAGGAGGGAGGAGCTGGGCAGGGTTTGCGGGAGGAACACCGCTGGTCCTCCACCGCCAGAATCCACTTTGCACCTTTAAGAAGACAAGGCCGCTCTCTGGGGCGCGTTTGGGGGCCAGACCAGCGAGACAGGCCGGCTGATTTGAAGGTGGAGCCGGCAGGATTTGCTCACCGGCTGGACACGGTGGGGGAGGGCAGCAGTATCGCCGGTGTGGGGCCGGAACCGGGGAGGGGGCGCGAAGGCTCTGGGGAAGGTCCTGGCAGGGCGACGGCGGCCGGTGCTGGACGTGCTGAGTGGGAGCGGCCGGGCTGAGGTTAGACGCCCAGGTGGGAACGCGGGCCTGGTGGCCAGAGCCTGCGCAGGTCGGCTCGGCCACCACAGCAAAGCACCAGACCAGCGGCTTAAACGCGTCAGCCTCGGGAGGCTGGGAGCCCGGGGCAGAGGCGTGGGCAGGCTGGTTCTCCTGAGGTCTCTCTGCTGGGCTCGTCAGCACCATCACCTCCCCGTGCCCTCACGTGGCCATCCCTCTGTGGCCTGTGTCCTGATCTCTTCCTAAAAGGACACCGGTCGTAATGGACCGGGGCCCTGGGGACCTCGTTTTACCTTGACCACCTCTCTAAAGACCAGATCTCCGAACACAGTCACATCTGAGGTGCTGGGGACGAGGGCCTCCTCGTACGAATTCAGCACATCGCCGACGTAAGCATCCACGAGGCTGGCATCGGGGACGGTCTGGCCTGGAGGTGAAGGGACACAGACGGGGGAGAAACTGACACGAGGTCTGTCGACGTAGCCGCTGATCAGGATCCACGGTGGACACACACACGGCAGGGGTGAGGGTGAGCGGGGCCGGAGGGGCACAGGCCCAGAGAAGCAGCAGCCGGGCTCAGGGCTAGCCTCCCCCCCCGCGCCCCTTCCTGGGCCGGCCGGCCAGCCCGGGGACCGGGGGGAACTGGGCTTCTTCTCCCCAAAGCCTGCCACGTGCCTCACACATAAGGAACACACTCATTCTTCACCCCTGCTCTGTCTGCTAGAAGGGTGGGGACAGACGCGGGCCCCTCCACACAAGCGGCAGGACGTCAGGGACCCTTTGCCGCACAGGTCACACCGGAGCCACACTGGTCCCTGGCCTTATGCGACCTTGGCCCTGATTTCCCTGTTTCTTTAAAGCCACGTTGTCGCTGTTTGGATTTTATGATCCACTTACACTGCTAAATTCCTTGTGTCTATAAAACATTTGTTTTAATGATTCTTTGACAACGGCCAGGTCCCCTGGCCAGCTTTACAGACATTGTGCCTTCACCTCGCGCCCGCTGTGGGCAGCCCGTTGCTGGAGAGAATGTGCCTTTACCTGGAGCCCAGAGTGGGGGTTCCAGAGGGACCCCTGAGGGCCCCAGAGTGTGGGGAGGGAGGGAGACTGATGGCATTTTGTTGGCCATCTACGGCGGGGGCGGGGGGGGGGGGGCTCACGTGCGTGTTCTCACCTAACCGTCCAAGTCTGACAGGCGTTCTTCTTTCTGTCCCTGTTTTACAGATAAAGACGCTGGGGCTTGGGAACAGGGAGGGGCCCACCCAGGGGTTGCACGGTCCCACCGAGAGCTCACCCGGGGAAAGAACGTCCCTGCTGGAGCATTGCACACGCGCGTGCTGGAGGCAGCGAGGCTGAGAAAGCACCCCCCCCCCCCACCAGCCTGGCGGAAGGTGTGGGGCCACAGAACGGTCCCCAGAGAGGTCCACACCCTCATCCCCGGACCCCGAGGACATCTGAGGCTATGTGGCAAAGGGAAATTCAGACTGCTAATCGTAATTCATTGCCGGTCTTAATACAGGCCACACTGGGAGGGGTGCTGGGCAAGGGGGTTGGGGGCCCCATCCCTGCAGCTTCCGTGTCTGCGTTGGTCTCTGACCTCCCTGGGGCCTCCGGGATGCGATATGGCTTTGGGTGTCCCATCTTAGTGGGACCAGGGGCAGTTACAGGGCCCCCCCTCCGGCCTTTCTGGCCATCATGGCTCTCGGTTCAAAGGTCAGATGACCAAAGTGGGGCTTCTGCCCAGGTTTTTTTTTTTCTACTTTAAAAAAATGTTTATTTTTAATTTTTTGATTTTTAATTTTTAATTTTTTAATTTCTTTACATATATAACTTATTGTCAAATTAGCTAACACACAGTGTACACAGTGTGCTCTTGGCTTCGGGAGTAGATTCCCGTGATTCATCACTTACGTACGACACCCAGTGCTCGTCCCAACAAGTGCCCTCCCCAATGCCCATCACTCATTTTCCCCTCTCTCTCACTCCCCCCATCAACTCTCAGATTGTTCTCTGTATTTAAGAGTCTCTTATGGTGTCCTCCTTCTCTGAAGCTGCCTATTTTTGAGAGAGAGAGAGACAGAGACAGAGAGAGCACACATGCATGTGAGCAGGGGGAGGGGCAGAGAGAGAGAGGGAGACACAGGATCTGAACAGGCTCCAGGCTCCGAGCTGCCGGCACAGAACCCGAACTCACAGACTGCGAGACCATGACCCGAGCCGAAGTCAGACGCTCTGCCGACTGAGCCGCCCAGGCGCCCCTTTTTCCCACTTTTTAAAAATTGTGGTACGATGTGCATAATATAAAGATATAAAGTTAGCATCTTAAATCGTGTTCAAGCGTGCGGTCCAGTGGCACCAAAGCTTATCCACACTGGCTTGCGACCACCACCGCCGTCTGCTTCCAAGGCTTTCCGTCTTCCTAAGCTGACACTGCCCTCCAGCCAGTCCCCGGCACCTGTGTTCCACGACCTGTGTCTGTGATCCAGGGGCCTTGCGGGAGTGGAATCACACGGTATTTGCTCTTTGGGGACGGGCTTCTCGCAGGCAACGTTGCATCCTGGAGGTTCACCTGTCTTGCCACATGGGATTCCTGCAGCTTTGCACGGTCGACCCCTACTCTACCTTCTGGAAACGGTGAATTCACCACCGGCTGTGCCCTCAGTCCCACTGGACCTTCTGTGAGGGACAGGACCAAGACCCCGTCTATCCCAACCTCCCCACGCCCGCACTCCGACCGTGGAGCATGGCAGCCAGGGGTCCCGAAGGATTGACATCCGTTCACAGCCATGATCTAACAACCCCCGGGAAGCCTGGTGTGATGGCTGATTTTATGGATCAGCTGGGCTGGGCCAGGGGCCCAGACATTTGGGTCAACCGTGATTCTGGGTGTGTCCGGGAGAGTGTTTCCGGGTGGGATGAACACGTGAGTCGGTGGACTGAGGACGGCGGTGACCCTCCGCAGCGAGGAGCCGGCCAGTCGGCAGGAGACCCCAGCCGAGAACAGAACGCCGCCCGCGTGCCCGTGGGACACAGGACAGCGGTGTGCTGCGCCCTGGACCGGACCTGCCCTGCGGCGCTCCCGGCCTCCCGTTTGCCCGCTGAAGACCTCGGGACTTCCCAGCCTCTGTGGCCCCATCAGCCGTTCCTCGTGTCTCCACCCTGAGACCCCGGCCCCACCCAGCTGGGCATCTCCCTGTCCCCAGCGCACATCCCCTCATACGGTCCCGGCCCCTCGGGGCGGAGGGGGAGAGCCGCGGGCCCCACAGAGCACCCTGATTGGTTCTCCTCCCAGCGGACTTGGAACTTTCCTTTGCACAGATGGGCAGGCACTTTCTTTGGGAGGTGATCCCAAGAGGTCCGCTGTGGCCGCGAGGCAGCGAGGCCGGGAGGGGAGGAGAGTGAGGAAACTGCATGGAAGCGGGATTCGTCGCTGCGGACGCGGACTGTCCCTGGCAGGGACCCGGGAGGGATAACCCAGGATCGCCCTACCTGGGGATGTGCTCCACCCATCGCTGACTGAGGGCGCTCCCGGGGAATGAACCCCCTGGCCTTGCCGGCCTGCCCTATGGGGCACGGACTTTACTCCCAAGTCCGGAGAGAGGCGGACAGCTGCAGGTGTGTGTGGGAACTGTCCCTGGGGTGACCAGGGCCCCTGGCGTGGGCTGGGGAGACACAGATACACAGACCGATGGCATCGTTGGCATCAGAGGTGGTCGGCTTCTCATACTGGATTTCTGACTTTTGTCCGGGGAGCGGATCCATCTGTGGCTGAAAAGGAGCTACCCCCTTAAAAGAGGCATCTCCTTCCCCATTCACTCACTGGGACCCGCCGATTCACAGGGGCGGGCCGGGCGGGATGGATTTTGTGACTGTGCCCCAAGACAGTTCCCAGAGCAGAGCCACTCCTGTAGAGACTGAGCTCCCTGGGATTCACAATCGGGCTGATTCTCTTTGACTCGCGTGATGGGCCACTTCTAAGAACTTAACCAACACATTGGTCCATTCCTCTGGGGGGGTGGGAGGGGGAGGCACACTCTCCCTTCTGAGCGGCCTGTGTCTGACACGCCTGTGTCATTAACGACAATCAGACCGTTATTCATTTATGTTCCGCCTCTTGAAGGAAAATCTATATGCTCAGAGACCGTGAGGGAACACCTTGCTACTCATTTGCTTCCCAAACCTATCTAAATTATTCAGGCCAGCTAATGAATTTGTCTTGTCCAGCGCTCTTACATATCGTCTAGACGCATTTCAGAAAGTTAATAGCAGAGTAAATCCTGCGGCCGAAAATAGTTGCACATAATTATGTACTTTCCTAAAGAGGTGATTTCCTGGTGCTGCCTGGGCTGGGGGCAGGCGTGCAGGCATTTGCATATCTGTCACGGTCACAGAAGTGCAGAGAAATTCTTCCTGAGGCCACCTGGGTATAATTGCAGGGGCATTTAGAGAGTTTACGATGCTTCCCAGGGAAGAGGGGTCGCCGTGCAGGACCACAGGGAAGCAGGTAGGTCGTGGGCCTGATGGGGTCCCAGACCGCTATAGCAGCACGGCAGTAAGACGGGGCCCAGGCTCCTCCCCCGCTCTGGAAGACCACGGCTTGTCCTCAGTTTCCCCAGCACGCCAATCTGCTAAGCAGTACTGTGCAGACACTGGTCTGAATTCTAGCGATGGGCGTTAAGAGACTCACGGTCCAGTGCTCCCCAAACATCAGGCGGAGGCCAGCATCTCTGAGCCATCCAGAAGTCTCTGAGAGCAAGAGAATCATGATGCAGAGACTACCACCTGGGGCCATCTAGGCCTCTCTGCCTCTGCAGGGGCCGGAAAGGGGTCCCAGATCCTGGGTCCGAAGGCCTGAGTCCGAACCCCACACCTGCTCCTTGTTAGCTGTGGAGTCTAGTATGATGGGTGCTATGGGCTGAATTATGCACCCCCCCGCCCCCAAATTCATACGTTGAAGCCCCGAGTTCTTCAAATGTGAGTGCGTGTAGTGGGGGGTGGGGCAGTGGGCTTTGTATCGGTGACTAAGGTAAAATGAGGTCGTACGGGTGGCTGCTGAGCCAATCCGACCGGGGGTCCCTACAGGAAGAGGGGATCAGGACACAGACACACCGGGGAGCGACCACGTGAGGACACGGGGAGAGGGTGGTTGTCTACACCGAGCAGGGAGGCCCCAGGGGAACCAACCTGCCCACGGGCCCAGAGAAGGTGGGTTTGTGGCGTTTGAGCCTCCAGCCTGCGGACATTTGCCAGATGGCGGTCCAGCTAACACGGTGGGCGCTTGGAGCCCAGCCTGGGGCCTCGCGGCTGCCCGTGAGGTCAGGCAAGCAGTGGTCACTCCTCGTAGGGTGTCCCGGGGCGGCTCCGGGGACGTTCCCTGGACCGCAGACGTGTGGCCCACCGGCACCTTCCCTGCCATTCTCCGAATCAGTCTGAGCCCCTTGGGCCCCTGCAGGCTGCCCTTCCCACCCAGGTGCCCCTGTGACTGGAGTTACGCTGGGCCCAGATGAGTCGGGGGCTCCAGGCTGGCGAGACGGTCCCCCTCCACCCCGCCCAGCGCTGTGATCTCGCTCAGGCAGTTAAGCGAAGTGCTCAGCTCCTAATTGCTGTAATGGTGTCTGGGGAGGGCAATCAGGGCTCGGCTAATCAGGTGTGAGCCCACAGAGGTCTCCGTCAGAGCCCGCCCGCCCGCCCGCCCGCCTGCCAAGGAGGAAGGACAGGGTCCCCTGGGTGCATGCGGGCAGTCGGGGCGGCCGAGAGGCATCCAGCGGGCTCCCGGTCCCCCGTTTCCCAGCTGGGGGCTGAGGGCCGCCTGCCACGTGCGTTGGCACATTTAGTGCACGGGCTGTGGCCCGGCTGCCGCGGGCCGCTGCACCGGGCACAGAGATGGGGACCGATCTTCCTGACAGTCCCGGGGAGCGTGACTTCACAGCTGATACAAACTGGGCCCTAGAAAGGCGGTGTCATGGCCACAGAGCCTCAAACGAAGCAGGCAAGGCAAGCGGCAGGCCGCGGGGGGCGGGGGGGGGGGGTCTGACCTGCTGGACGCCCCCCCCCACCCCCCCGGGTCTGGTTGCCATGGGAACTGAAGGACTTGTGAGTAAGCTCCGACGCGAGGGGGCTGTTCCTTGCCTTCCAGCCCACCGTCCACCTCCCCGGGTCCCGGGAGCAACCAGCATTCCCAGTGTGCCGGAGGCGGGCCACTGGGGGGGCTCCTCGGAGCCCCGCTTGGGACTGCAGGTCCAGCCTCAGG
>NW_026059351.1:0-10161 GCF_023721935.1 Panthera uncia
GCATATGTGTGCGTGAGTGCATGTGTGCATGTGCGTGCGTGTGAGCACATGTGTGCATATGTGTGCGTGTGAGTGCATGTGTGTGTGCGTGCGTGTGAGCACGTGTGTGCATATGTGTGCGTGCGTGTGTGCCGCGTGAGGGGGAGAGAGAGAGAGAAGCTGGCAGATAAAGCAGATATGGCAAGTGTTAACATTTGGGGAATCGGAATGAAAGGTGTACAGGAATTCTTTGTACTTTTCCTGCAACTCTCCGAAAGTCTGAAATTTGTCAAATTTCAGACAACCAGCCTGGGGAGGCCAGCGTGCAGACCGCACGGCGGCACACGGGGTGGGGGGCAGGAGCCCCGAAGCAGCTCTGAGTTCCCAGCCCCTGGAGGCCAGGTGGGGGGCGGGGCGAGAGCCTTCCCGTAGCACACACCGGGGACCCGGAAACGTGTGCAACGTGCCCCTTGTCGCGGGGTCGCTGAAGCGTTAGGCGGGCCTCCAGACTGCCGGCGTGGCACGTCCCCGGCTGTCCTCATGTGGCTTGCGTGGGCTTCCCGGTGCCGGGTGTGCGTGACCCGGACCGGACCCGGAGGCTGCCGGGGCCAGCGGTCCCCCGCCCCGTCCCCAGGCGGAGGCCGCAGCTCCCGGGCCGGGCCACCTCCGAGGTGTCCTCGGCGAGCCCTCTCCAGAGCCCAGCCTCGAGGTGCCCCTGCAGCCTGTGGGTCTCTTCTGTGAACCGGGGAGCTCGTCCCCGCCGCGGCCCTTTTCATCCCGGCTGTGCCGCCGCGGACTGACGCTCTGTCGGGATCAGGGGCCGTGCTGGAAACACGCGGCCGGCAGGGAACCCCTCCCACCCCCCACGATGGTCTGCCCTGCCCACCCCACCCCTCAGTTCCTACGTCCTTCCTCCCCAGACAGGGTGTTCACTGGCTGGAGGTCCGAGGGAGCACGGCTAAACATTCTGCTGTTTCGCTCCAGAAAGAACCGGGTGAGGTTAACAGTCTACACTGGAGAATGGTTTTGAGGCTGACAGTTCTGTGTCAACAAAATGGTTTGCCTCTTTGGGTGGGTCACCTCCTCCAGGAAGCCTTCCCTGATTCCCTTGGATGGGGTGAGGCGCCTTCTCTGGGCTCCGTGGGCCCCATACTCCTTTGCCAGGACTCTTGTTTCATTGTGCCGGCTTTGACCACTTGCAGACCAGACGCCGTGGGTGTGTGAGTGTGGGGTGTGTGTGTGGGGGCGGGTCCCTGTCATGACCCCCACGTTTAAAACAATCCCTGGTGAATAATGGGTGTTTGATGACCATTTGTAGAGTGAACGAACGATCGTAGGTTATTCCTACAGAAATTACCTTCTTTACTTTTCACAAAAAGATCCAGAATGTCGGTGGTGCCGACATTACTCACTTTGTGTGTTAGCCTGCTCGCTGCTGTGACGGATAGACAAATACACGGGGGGCGGAAAGCCACAGACATGCTCTCAGTCTGGAGGCGGAAGTCTGAAATCCAGGCCTGGGCAGGGGTGGGGGGAGCGGGTTCCCGGCCCCTCTCTCAGCTCCTGGCGCTCCAGCGTCCTTGGGGACCCTGGGCGCGTATCACCTGATCTCTACTCCTGTTGTCCGGTGGCCTTCTCCGTGTGTCTGTGCGTCCTCTCCTCTTAGGGACACCAGCCATTGGATTCACGGCCCACCCCACTCCAGTGTGACCTCGCCTTAACGAGTCACATCTGCAAAGACCCCGCTTCCAAGTAAGGCCGCTCTCACGTCTGCGGGGGGAAGGACTTGGCTACCTCCTCTGGGGGGCCCTGTTCGGCCCATGACCCCCCGCTCCCCGCTCCGGGGGCGAGACAGGGTCAGGCTCGCAGATGGGGCCACAGAGCGAGAGGCCCAGGGGCTTGTCCCAGCAGCCTCGCCTTTCGGGAGACAGGATTCAGGCCTGAGAGCCGGGTTTGCCCACTTCCTGGAAGTAATTAGGCCGAGCGGCTGTCACTTTTCCTGCTGCCTGGGGCTGCCCGGCAGACAGACGGCGCACATGAGGACATTCACAAATGAGCACTAAAGCAGGCCTCCCTCCCAACAGGTCACAGAAAGTCAACTGCTGGCTTGACCCCACTGACCACCTCCGGAGAAGCGTCACTGCTCGGGAAGGCGGGGCTGGGTCCCACCACTCACGCGGGCCGGCGGACTCCTTTCCCACCCGTGGCCGGCGCACATGGGTGCTGGTCTTACCCCCAAACTGGAGCTCAGAGGAGGGACCTTGACAGGGACCTGGTGGGGGAGGGAAGCACAGAAGGCTTCCTGGAGGAGGTGCCCCAAGCCCGAGGGAGGAGTGGGGCTGGCCAGAAGGATGTGGGTAGAGTTGCAGGGAGAGGGTTCCCAGCACAGGGGAGAAGGACGTGTGGATGGCCTGTCCGGGTCCCGAACGAGGGTGCTGGGGGCAGACCTGGGACATGGGGTCACACGCGAACTTGTGCTCTGGGCGCCCAGGTCGGTGTGTGTGAACTGAGTGAGGTGGGGCAGAGGAGATGCCCCAAAGCGCCAGCCGGTCACTCAGCGGACATCCCCCAGCGCCTGCCTCGTGCTGGGGGCTGAGTTACGGCCTGGGGCACTGGCCGTAGGGATTCTGGCCTTTCCACGGGCCTCCGGTTCCTGTGTGTCCTCAGGGACCCCTGGTTGGCCCCACACGAGTGGCTCCTGGAGTTTTCCGTGGCTCAGAATTGCCCGGGGAAGTCAGGTTCCCGGGGTGACCCGAAACCCAAGTCCGTGAGCTGGGGAGAGCCTGCCACTTTCACTTGTGCTCCGGGAAATGCTCCCTGCGTGGAAATGTGGGGTTCTCCCCATGTCCCCCACCGTGGGCAGAGCGGGAAGGTGGCCGGACTAAAGCATTTAAACCATCTCTTCCCTGGACCCCTGGTGGCCTCGGGCAAGAGGGTGCCTCTCTGGGCCTCGGTTTCCTCATCTGTCAAGGGGCTGAAAATGTACTTGTCCCCGGGAGAATGGGCAGGGTGAAATGAGTCAGTGCAGGTGGGGCCCGGGCAGAGCTGGGGGCCGGAAATGCCCAAGAAGGCGGCGGGAACTGCGCCCGCGGGCTCGCTTGCCTGGCCGGGCGTCCTTCTCACTTGCTCGTTGTGTCCAGGGGTGAAACGTTCCTTCTTCTGCACGACGCAGATGACATGGGTCCCTCAGCAAGTGTCTCTCAAGCACCACGGGTGACGTGCTTAGTGCCGATCAGTGAGCAGAGTCCTGAGGGACCCCTGCCCTCGGGAGCCCCCGACGTCATAAACAGAAAGACAGCAAACGGCATTGGTCTGTTAGAAGCGGGTGGGAACCAGACAAAATCAAGAGCAGTGAGCTGAGGGCACGGCAAGGGCCCAAGCAGGACAGGAGACTGGCTGCAGCTTTGACATGGCGGTCCCGGGGTCTCCCCTCACGGGGGATGTTTCAGGAAGACGTGACGGAGGTGGGGAGTGAGCCACATAGAAAGTTCTGGAAGGGCCTTCCAGGAGACAACTGGCCAGGACAAAGGCTTACAGGGCTGCACCAGAGTGGGGGTGCGGGGAGACGATGGCGGGGGGCGTGGTGCAGCTGCTGGGGACCTTGCTGACCCCCGGCAGGTGGTGGGAGGAGGGAGGAGCTGGGCAGGGTTTGCGGGAGGAACACCGCTGGTCCTCCACCGCCAGAATCCACTTTGCACCTTTAAGAAGACAAGGCCGCTCTCTGGGGCGCGTTTGGGGGCCAGACCAGCGAGACAGGCCGGCTGATTTGAAGGTGGAGCCGGCAGGATTTGCTCACCGGCTGGACACGGTGGGGGAGGGCAGCAGTATCGCCGGTGTGGGGCCGGAACCGGGGAGGGGGCGCGAAGGCTCTGGGGAAGGTCCTGGCAGGGCGACGGCGGCCGGTGCTGGACGTGCTGAGTGGGAGCGGCCGGGCTGAGGTTAGACGCCCAGGTGGGAACGCGGGCCTGGTGGCCAGAGCCTGCGCAGGTCGGCTCGGCCACCACAGCAAAGCACCAGACCAGCGGCTTAAACGCGTCAGCCTCGGGAGGCTGGGAGCCCGGGGCAGAGGCGTGGGCAGGCTGGTTCTCCTGAGGTCTCTCTGCTGGGCTCGTCAGCACCATCACCTCCCCGTGCCCTCACGTGGCCATCCCTCTGTGGCCTGTGTCCTGATCTCTTCCTAAAAGGACACCGGTCGTAATGGACCGGGGCCCTGGGGACCTCGTTTTACCTTGACCACCTCTCTAAAGACCAGATCTCCGAACACAGTCACATCTGAGGTGCTGGGGACGAGGGCCTCCTCGTACGAATTCAGCACATCGCCGACGTAAGCATCCACGAGGCTGGCATCGGGGACGGTCTGGCCTGGAGGTGAAGGGACACAGACGGGGGAGAAACTGACACGAGGTCTGTCGACGTAGCCGCTGATCAGGATCCACGGTGGACACACACACGGCAGGGGTGAGGGTGAGCGGGGCCGGAGGGGCACAGGCCCAGAGAAGCAGCAGCCGGGCTCAGGGCTAGCCTCCCCCCCGCGCCCCTTCCTGGGCCGGCCGGCCAGCCCGGGGACCGGGGGGAACTGGGCTTCTTCTCCCCAAAGCCTGCCACGTGCCTCACACATAAGGAACACACTCATTCTTCACCCCTGCTCTGTCTGCTAGAAGGGTGGGGACAGACGCGGGCCCCTCCACACAAGCGGCAGGACGTCAGGGACCCTTTGCCGCACAGGTCACACCGGAGCCACACTGGTCCCTGGCCTTATGCGACCTTGGCCCTGATTTCCCTGTTTCTTTAAAGCCACGTTGTCGCTGTTTGGATTTTATGATCCACTTACACTGCTAAATTCCTTGTGTCTATAAAACATTTGTTTTAATGATTCTTTGACAACGGCCAGGTCCCCTGGCCAGCTTTACAGACATTGTGCCTTCACCTCGCGCCCGCTGTGGGCAGCCCGTTGCTGGAGAGAATGTGCCTTTACCTGGAGCCCAGAGTGGGGGTTCCAGAGGGACCCCTGAGGGCCCCAGAGTGTGGGGAGGGAGGGAGACTGATGGCATTTTGTTGGCCATCTACGGCGGGGGCGGGGGGGGGGGGGCTCACGTGCGTGTTCTCACCTAACCGTCCAAGTCTGACAGGCGTTCTTCTTTCTGTCCCTGTTTTACAGATAAAGACGCTGGGGCTTGGGAACAGGGAGGGGCCCACCCAGGGGTTGCACGGTCCCACCGAGAGCTCACCCGGGGAAAGAACGTCCCTGCTGGAGCATTGCACACGCGCGTGCTGGAGGCAGCGAGGCTGAGAAAGCACCCCCCCCCCCACCAGCCTGGCGGAAGGTGTGGGGCCACAGAACGGTCCCCAGAGAGGTCCACACCCTCATCCCCGGACCCCGAGGACATCTGAGGCTATGTGGCAAAGGGAAATTCAGACTGCTAATCGTAATTCATTGCCGGTCTTAATACAGGCCACACTGGGAGGGGTGCTGGGCAAGGGGGTTGGGGGCCCCATCCCTGCAGCTTCCGTGTCTGCGTTGGTCTCTGACCTCCCTGGGGCCTCCGGGATGCGATATGGCTTTGGGTGTCCCATCTTAGTGGGACCAGGGGCAGTTACAGGGCCCCCCCTCCGGCCTTTCTGGCCATCATGGCTCTCGGTTCAAAGGTCAGATGACCAAAGTGGGGCTTCTGCCCAGGTTTTTTTTTTTCTACTTTAAAAAAATGTTTATTTTTAATTTTTTGATTTTTAATTTTTAATTTTTTAATTTCTTTACATATATAACTTATTGTCAAATTAGCTAACACACAGTGTACACAGTGTGCTCTTGGCTTCGGGAGTAGATTCCCGTGATTCATCACTTACGTACGACACCCAGTGCTCGTCCCAACAAGTGCCCTCCCCAATGCCCATCACTCATTTTCCCCTCTCTCTCACTCCCCCCATCAACTCTCAGATTGTTCTCTGTATTTAAGAGTCTCTTATGGTGTCCTCCTTCTCTGAAGCTGCCTATTTTTGAGAGAGAGAGAGACAGAGACAGAGAGAGCACACATGCATGTGAGCAGGGGGAGGGGCAGAGAGAGAGAGGGAGACACAGGATCTGAACAGGCTCCAGGCTCCGAGCTGCCGGCACAGAACCCGAACTCACAGACTGCGAGACCATGACCCGAGCCGAAGTCAGACGCTCTGCCGACTGAGCCGCCCAGGCGCCCCTTTTTCCCACTTTTTAAAAATTGTGGTACGATGTGCATAATATAAAGATATAAAGTTAGCATCTTAAATCGTGTTCAAGCGTGCGGTCCAGTGGCACCAAAGCTTATCCACACTGGCTTGCGACCACCACCGCCGTCTGCTTCCAAGGCTTTCCGTCTTCCTAAGCTGACACTGCCCTCCAGCCAGTCCCCGGCACCTGTGTTCCACGACCTGTGTCTGTGATCCAGGGGCCTTGCGGGAGTGGAATCACACGGTATTTGCTCTTTGGGGACGGGCTTCTCGCAGGCAACGTTGCATCCTGGAGGTTCACCTGTCTTGCCACATGGGATTCCTGCAGCTTTGCACGGTCGACCCCTACTCTACCTTCTGGAAACGGTGAATTCACCACCGGCTGTGCCCTCAGTCCCACTGGACCTTCTGTGAGGGACAGGACCAAGACCCCGTCTATCCCAACCTCCCCACGCCCGCACTCCGACCGTGGAGCATGGCAGCCAGGGGTCCCGAAGGATTGACATCCGTTCACAGCCATGATCTAACAACCCCCGGGAAGCCTGGTGTGATGGCTGATTTTATGGATCAGCTGGGCTGGGCCAGGGGCCCAGACATTTGGGTCAACCGTGATTCTGGGTGTGTCCGGGAGAGTGTTTCCGGGTGGGATGAACACGTGAGTCGGTGGACTGAGGACGGCGGTGACCCTCCGCAGCGAGGAGCCGGCCAGTCGGCAGGAGACCCCAGCCGAGAACAGAACGCCGCCCGCGTGCCCGTGGGACACAGGACAGCGGTGTGCTGCGCCCTGGACCGGACCTGCCCTGCGGCGCTCCCGGCCTCCCGTTTGCCCGCTGAAGACCTCGGGACTTCCCAGCCTCTGTGGCCCCATCAGCCGTTCCTCGTGTCTCCACCCTGAGACCCCGGCCCCACCCAGCTGGGCATCTCCCTGTCCCCAGCGCACATCCCCTCATACGGTCCCGGCCCCTCGGGGCGGAGGGGGAGAGCCGCGGGCCCCACAGAGCACCCTGATTGGTTCTCCTCCCAGCGGACTTGGAACTTTCCTTTGCACAGATGGGCAGGCACTTTCTTTGGGAGGTGATCCCAAGAGGTCCGCTGTGGCCGCGAGGCAGCGAGGCCGGGAGGGGAGGAGAGTGAGGAAACTGCATGGAAGCGGGATTCGTCGCTGCGGACGCGGACTGTCCCTGGCAGGGACCCGGGAGGGATAACCCAGGATCGCCCTACCTGGGGATGTGCTCCACCCATCGCTGACTGAGGGCGCTCCCGGGGAATGAACCCCCTGGCCTTGCCGGCCTGCCCTATGGGGCACGGACTTTACTCCCAAGTCCGGAGAGAGGCGGACAGCTGCAGGTGTGTGTGGGAACTGTCCCTGGGGTGACCAGGGCCCCTGGCGTGGGCTGGGGAGACACAGATACACAGACCGATGGCATCGTTGGCATCAGAGGTGGTCGGCTTCTCATACTGGATTTCTGACTTTTGTCCGGGGAGCGGATCCATCTGTGGCTGAAAAGGAGCTACCCCCTTAAAAGAGGCATCTCCTTCCCCATTCACTCACTGGGACCCGCCGATTCACAGGGGCGGGCCGGGCGGGATGGATTTTGTGACTGTGCCCCAAGACAGTTCCCAGAGCAGAGCCACTCCTGTAGAGACTGAGCTCCCTGGGATTCACAATCGGGCTGATTCTCTTTGACTCGCGTGATGGGCCACTTCTAAGAACTTAACCAACACATTGGTCCATTCCTCTGGGGGGGTGGGAGGGGGAGGCACACTCTCCCTTCTGAGCGGCCTGTGTCTGACACGCCTGTGTCATTAACGACAATCAGACCGTTATTCATTTATGTTCCGCCTCTTGAAGGAAAATCTATATGCTCAGAGACCGTGAGGGAACACCTTGCTACTCATTTGCTTCCCAAACCTATCTAAATTATTCAGGCCAGCTAATGAATTTGTCTTGTCCAGCGCTCTTACATATCGTCTAGACGCATTTCAGAAAGTTAATAGCAGAGTAAATCCTGCGGCCGAAAATAGTTGCACATAATTATGTACTTTCCTAAAGAGGTGATTTCCTGGTGCTGCCTGGGCTGGGGGCAGGCGTGCAGGCATTTGCATATCTGTCACGGTCACAGAAGTGCAGAGAAATTCTTCCTGAGGCCACCTGGGTATAATTGCAGGGGCATTTAGAGAGTTTACGATGCTTCCCAGGGAAGAGGGGTCGCCGTGCAGGACCACAGGGAAGCAGGTAGGTCGTGGGCCTGATGGGGTCCCAGACCGCTATAGCAGCACGGCAGTAAGACGGGGCCCAGGCTCCTCCCCCGCTCTGGAAGACCACGGCTTGTCCTCAGTTTCCCCAGCACGCCAATCTGCTAAGCAGTACTGTGCAGACACTGGTCTGAATTCTAGCGATGGGCGTTAAGAGACTCACGGTCCAGTGCTCCCCAAACATCAGGCGGAGGCCAGCATCTCTGAGCCATCCAGAAGTCTCTGAGAGCAAGAGAATCATGATGCAGAGACTACCACCTGGGGCCATCTAGGCCTCTCTGCCTCTGCAGGGGCCGGAAAGGGGTCCCAGATCCTGGGTCCGAAGGCCTGAGTCCGAACCCCACACCTGCTCCTTGTTAGCTGTGGAGTCTAGTATGATGGGTGCTATGGGCTGAATTATGCACCCCCCCGCCCCCAAATTCATACGTTGAAGCCCCGAGTTCTTCAAATGTGAGTGCGTGTAGTGGGGGGTGGGGCAGTGGGCTTTGTATCGGTGACTAAGGTAAAATGAGGTCGTACGGGTGGCTGCTGAGCCAATCCGACCGGGGGTCCCTACAGGAAGAGGGGATCAGGACACAGACACACCGGGGAGCGACCACGTGAGGACACGGGGAGAGGGTGGTTGTCTACACCGAGCAGGGAGGCCCCAGGGGAACCAACCTGCCCACGGGCCCAGAGAAGGTGGGTTTGTGGCGTTTGAGCCTCCAGCCTGCGGACATTTGCCAGATGGCGGTCCAGCTAACACGGTGGGCGCTTGGAGCCCAGCCTGGGGCCTCGCGGCTGCCCGTGAGGTCAGGCAAGCAGTGGTCACTCCTCGTAGGGTGTCCCGGGGCGGCTCCGGGGACGTTCCCTGGACCGCAGACGTGTGGCCCACCGGCACCTTCCCTGCCATTCTCCGAATCAGTCTGAGCCCCTTGGGCCCCTGCAGGCTGCCCTTCCCACCCAGGTGCCCCTGTGACTGGAGTTACGCTGGGCCCAGATGAGTCGGGGGCTCCAGGCTGGCGAGACGGTCCCCCTCCACCCCGCCCAGCGCTGTGATCTCGCTCAGGCAGTTAAGCGAAGTGCTCAGCTCCTAATTGCTGTAATGGTGTCTGGGGAGGGCAATCAGGGCTCGGCTAATCAGGTGTGAGCCCACAGAGGTCTCCGTCAGAGCCCGCCCGCCCGCCCGCCCGCCTGCCAAGGAGGAAGGACAGGGTCCCCTGGGTGCATGCGGGCAGTCGGGGCGGCCGAGAGGCATCCAGCGGGCTCCCGGTCCCCCGTTTCCCAGCTGGGGGCTGAGGGCCGCCTGCCACGTGCGTTGGCACATTTAGTGCACGGGCTGTGGCCCGGCTGCCGCGGGCCGCTGCACCGGGCACAGAGATGGGGACCGATCTTCCTGACAGTCCCGGGGAGCGTGACTTCACAGCTGATACAAACTGGGCCCTAGAAAGGCGGTGTCATGGCCACAGAGCCTCAAACGAAGCAGGCAAGGCAAGCGGCAGGCCGCGGGGGGCGGGGGGGGGGGGTCTGACCTGCTGGACGCCCCCCCCCACCCCCCCGGGTCTGGTTGCCATGGGAACTGAAGGACTTGTGAGTAAGCTCCGACGCGAGGGGGCTGTTCCTTGCCTTCCAGCCCACCGTCCACCTCCCCGGGTCCCGGGAGCAACCAGCATTCCCAGTGTGCCGGAGGCGGGCCACTGGGGGGCTCCTCGGAGCCCCGCTTGGGACTGCAGGTCCAGCCTCAGG
>NW_026059352.1:0-10155 GCF_023721935.1 Panthera uncia
GAGGAGGGCACCTTTTGGGATGAGCACTGGGTGTTGTATGGAAACCAGTTTGACAATAAATTTCATATATTGAAAAAAAAAGTGCCAGTTTCTAAATCTACTATTTCTTCAACATTTATGAGCTGACAAAATAAAACAGTCTAAGCTCCACTTATAATTTCTCAGCTCTAGACATAGAATCAGCCATTTTCTTTTCAATTAATCCTGGTTCCTTTAGGTGAAAATGATGGTTAGAGCGAATCAAAGCCACAATGAGCTACCAACTTACACCTGTCAGAATGGCTAACATTAACAACTCAGGAAATAGCAGCTGTTCATGATGATGCGGAGAAAGGGGAACCCTCTTACACTGCTGGTGGGAATGAAAACTGGTGCAGCCACTCTGGAAACCAGTAGGGAACTACACCATGACCCAGCAATTGCACTACTAGGTATTTACCCAAAGGATACAAAAACACTGATTTGAAGGGGCACATGCACCCCACTGTTTATAGCAGCACTATCAATAATAGCCAAATTGTGGAAAGAGGCCAAATGTCCATCAACTGATGAACGGATAAAGAAGATGAGTTATATATATATACATATATATATATATGTATATGTATATATATGTGTATATATATATGTATACATATATATACACATATATATACACACACACACAATGGAATATCACTCTGCCATTAAAATGAATGAAATCTTGCCATTCGTGACAACGTGGATAGAGAGTATTATGCTAAGTGAAATAAGTCAGTCAGAGGAAGACAAATACCATATGATTTCACTCATATGAGGAATTTAAGAAACAAAATAGATGAACATAGGGGAAGGGAAGGAAAAATAAAATAAGATTAAAAAAAAAGAGAGGGACACAAACCATAAGAGATTCTTAATTACGGAGAACCAAGAGGGGTGCCTGGGTGGCTCAGTTGGTTGAACATCAGGCTTTGGCTCAGGTCATGATCTCACAGTTTGTGAGTTTGAGCTCCGGGTTAGGCTCTGTGCTGACAGCTCAGAGCCTGGAGCCTGTTTGAATTCTGTGTCTCGCTCTTTCTCTGACCCTCCCCCGCTCACACTCTGTCTCCCTCTCGCAAAAATAACTACACATTAAAGAAAATTTTTTTTAAAATACAGAGAACAAACAGAGTTGCTAGAGGGGAGATAAGTGGGGGGATGGGCTAAATCGGTGATGGGCATTAAGGAGGGCACTTGTTGGGATGACCACTGGGTGCTATATGTAAATGATGGATCACTAAATTCTATTCCTGAAACCAATACTACACTATATGGTAACTAACTTGAATTTAAAAAAAATTTTTTTTTACATTTATATATTTTTGAGAGAGAGAGTGAGACAGAAAGTGAGCAGAGGAGGGGCAGAGAGAGAAGGAGACAGACTCTGAAGCAGGCTCCAGGCTCTGAGCAATTCAGCACAGAGCCCGACGTGGTACTCGAACCCACAAACTGTGAGATCATGACCTGAGGCGAAGTCAGATACTTAACTGACTAGGCCATCCAGGCGTCCCTTAACTAACTTGAATTTAAATAAAACCTTGGAAGAAAGAAAAAGAAATGGGAAAAAAAAAAGAAAATAATATTTAGAAATCAATACCTAAATTGATGTAGATGCTAGTCTGTGTGATTTAGCACCTGCAGTGTATGGCCCACAGGGTGAAATATTTATTATCTAGCCCTTTGCAGAAAAAGTGTTAGTGACCCCAGTTACAGAGGGATAACAGAAGGGAGAGCCATCACAGACTTAAATAGTACTAGATATACTCATTGCTATTGAAGTGTCATTGTTTCTAGGCCATTTCAGTGACTATTTCCAGAGAGAGAAAAATTTATTTAAAACAAAAAAAAAAACACAAGTCCTTATTGATATTTTCATTTTATGTTTAATACTAACATTTTAAAAATTTATTAATTTAACATTGGTATCTTTTCTTGTACACACAGTCCTAGCCCCATTAACATTAAAACGTTCTTTTAAATGTTTTGTCCTACCACAAATGTAGAATATTTCAAGGTCACAATTAGCACAAATATTAAACCTACTGAGTGAAGTTTAGGATTTCTTTCCAGTAAAACAGAAAGTTTTCCCTTAGAATTCATCCAACAAAGGCTGTAAAAAGCACTAGTTTCAAAAGTTAGTTGAAATAATTTTTTTCATGTGGTTATATTGTCTTAGTTGGGGAGGCTATGAAAAAATTTAAATTACAACTAGGGAAACTGGAATATAGACTAGATGCAGGAGGATATTATGGAGTTTTTGTTCATTTTCTTAGCTATCACAATGATATTGTGGTTAAGTAGGTGACTGTCCTTATTCTTAGCTAAATCATGCCAAAATATTTAGTGGTGAGATTTCATGATGTCTGAAATTTTCTTTATTTTTTATTTTTTTTAGAAAACCTGGATTTATTTGTTAAACTATAACAAAGACAAAACAATTTCATCTGAAGCACTCGGAGTACTTACATCCCAATTTCACCTGTTGTTATGGACACCGACCCAAGAAGTTAGAATTAAAGGATATAAACTAAGAGATTATAACAAAACAGACTTGTGAAACGTGGTGAAAGGAGTAAAAGGTAGTCAGAAGCACTTGTGTTAGTGGTATATGTGGCTAGGATATTTCCCAAGAGGCTCCCTAGTGATGCCTGAATGAATTTATCTGTGTCCCAAGTTAGTAAAAAGAAACTTACCCTTATGGAGAATGAGTGGAGGTCAGGATTTCTCTGAGATCCCTTTGTCTTTCTTTTTAAGGGGTAAGGGGATCCTTAGGCTCTAAGGGGGTATATCTTAGACTCAGCCCCCCTTCTTCCCAGTCAGTCCACCTACACCTTCAAGTGCCTGTGCGTTCTCACCACATAGTCCTGCTAGGTTACAGAAGATGCATACAGTAAAGGCAGGAACTGTAGGCCCACTCTGAGGGTACCTATACACAGAAAGTTTTGAGGTAGATGATAAACTACAGATACCCTCTTGGTTAAGTTAATTCCCCTTTGTTAATAAAGGTCATAGTTTCTTCTACTGGTAACAACTTTTTGTCTCCGTATAGTCTGTCTCAAAAGAGAACTGATTCGGGTAAGTTTGGGAGAAAGAAAAAGACTTTCATCAACACCCCCTCCACAGTAGAAGAGGCACCAAGTTCTTTCTGCAGTCAGGAGCAGAATCCCACAGCAGCATAAATCATTTTCAGTGATCAATGTCTGCATCCTCCACCTGCTCAACAACTGTTGATGCAGTATCTACCTCCATCCCATCTTCATAATCTCTTGTTGAGTCTTTTGTCCAGACCAGCCATGTTATGCCGGCTGCTCACAGACTGAGAAAGCATTTCTTCTAATCTCCCCAGTGAGGCTCGGCCTTCTGCTGTTATATTGGATAGTCCTGCTTCACAGGTGTAAAATGTAGGGATGTCTCCCTGCCCTTGTTCACATGCTTCCACATCATAATCTTCTCCACTGCAATCATCTGAATCTTCGTCCTCAGGATCTGAATGCAAAGCCTGGCATTCACCCATTGCAGCAAACGTTGCCTCCAATGCTGACTTATCATTAGGTGCAAATCTAAATTCAGCAATAGGTTCAACAGCATCATCACTGTCTTCTCCAGCAACAGATTCTTTTGATTCTTCTCCAAATTTGGCATTCACCATAACATACAAATGCTCTCATGGATAGGCATTTAAGTCCCTGGACACTGCATGCAAACTAATGGTGGAGTATTCCATTAAGAATCCCAATCCAGAGTCATCAAACCAAGACAGGTGCCTCTCAATGATATCAGAGGGGCCGGTGCTGAGGCCCCTGCCATTCAGCACAGCCTCAGTGTCTGGCTGTCGCCAAAGCCCTCAGCCTCAATGGCAGCAGGGACCTTTTGAGGAAGCTCATTGCAGCAGGGAGCCAGAGAGGCATAGGCGGGGAGGGAGCTGAAGCACAGCAACTCCTGCTGCTTGCCTGCACTTTCTTTTAAATAGTATGGCAGACCACGGTGTGTGGGGGTGGGGTGGTGGGCCAGAGGGAGCAAGAGTACAAATGATAAAACAAATAGGGCAAAATACTAAAAATTAGTAAATCTGGGTAGAAATTCTTTGTGCCATTTTTGCAACTCTTCCTTAAACTTGAGATTTTACCGAAGTTAAAGAAAAAAGTGGAGAAAAGAGAGAAAGATGATCATTAGTCTAATATAGATTTTAAAAAGTGATTCATATACACATGCACAAAAGCTATGTTACCTGGGCAAGATTAATTAACATGTGTCTTGGGGAAGAAGCTTTTAATTCTGCTCTGCTTTGGCAGAAGGTCAGAGCATACCTAGAGCTTGAAGTGGTTTACTATGAAACAGAATAGACAAAAAAAGGATGCAATCAGAGGAGAGAATAGTGCCTTAGAGTGAATAAAATGTCAGGTCTTCCTAGCTTTCCTTCATTCCAGTTCAGTTTATCTAGAGACTAGTTAAGGATAGAACCCAAATACACAAGGATATTTTGCAAAAAGCAACAGCATAAATGTCCTTTCCTTCTACTATCCCACTAGACCTGGGGTCAGCAGACTTTTCTTTAGAGGGTGAGATAATACATATTTCAGGCCTGTTGCTCATACAGCCACTGTATGTCACACACAGATACACAGTGATTGTGGGCCTTACTGCTGCTGTGTATGTCACTCTTTATGTGTCATGGTGACATACAAAAGTAGTCATGGACAAATGAATGGACATGGTTGTGTTCAAATGAGACATTGCTTATGGACACAGAAATTTAAATTTCATATGGTTTTCACATTATTTCTTTTTTACCCAGCCATTTAAAACCGTAAAAAATATTCTTAGCTTACAGATGATACAAAAAAACAGAAGGGTAGATGTGGTTCAAACCAGAAAACAAAAGGGAAAAACTCCTTTGTGCTGGCTGCCTTTTCGCTGTCTCACTTGGCTATGGTGATGGAAAGGGGCTCCTTTAGATAGCATGACAGGGCTGAGCAGCTCTATGATTTTAAGCCACTGAGCAGATAGTAACTCTCCTCCCAGACCACCAAGATTCAAGAAGTCCAACAGCTGCTCTAAATAGAAAGGCTCGTTCCAAGTTAACAATCAGTGTAATTAGGAGGAGTCATAATGTAGGTAGTAACAAGTAGAATCTTAGTCTATTGGCCCAAGATCCACCTGGAACTAGAGAGGTTTTCCATTTACTTCCTTCTGCAAGTGAAACCAACTTCATCCACTGTCTTTGTACTCTGGGGCCTCTGCCTTGAAGATTGATCTCATGTTAATACCTCTGTCTAATCAAATTAGTTTGCTTGCAGATATAAACTTATATTATTTAAATAAATGTATATTAGATACTGACAGAAATAATTTCCTAAGTAATAATCTTTATTTACAATAATGCCTGTCCTTTGTGGGGTACCTGGGTGGCTCGGTAGGTTATGATCTCAGGTAATGACCTCAGTGTCCGTGCTGATGGCATGGAGCCTGCTTGAGATTCTCTCTCCCTCCCTCTCTCTCTGCCCCTTCCCCACTCTTAATCTCTCAAAATAAATAAATGTTAAAAAAAATAATTTTTATCCTTTGATAATTATTTCCATAGTGACCCTGAACCGTGATGTGTGCTGAATCACAACGGGCCCCTTTGGCCAGTGACGGTTTACCCCTAAGCCCCTCCTCCACTGCAAATGACAAATGAGTTGAAAACATACCTCTCCAAAAAGAGCTTATAAAATAAAGGGCTTATAGGAATGGAGATGGAGACGGGGGAAGAGAAATATATAACTATTCTCAGTATTTAAATGGTTGTCAAGGGAAGGAAGGTTCAGACTTGTTCCACATTATGTCAAGCAATAGAAGGAGGAGTAATGTGTGGAAGCTGGTGAGACAGAACTGGGCTTACTACCAAAACATAAAGAAATAACAAGAGGAAAAAAATTCAATAGCTGTCCAAAGATGAAATGGACTGATGCAATGAAATGGACTTGCCCTGGAAGATGCAAGTTTAGCATCCGGAGATACATACCTAGGATGTATGACCATTTGGAGAAGTAGTAGAAAAAATTTTAAAAAATTAAAATCATTGAACTAGGTAACCTTTATGATTTATGACATTTAACACTTAGGCTTGACACTTTTGAGATGGTATTATTTTCTGTGTAAGAAAAGAAAAGGGGGATAAAGATAAATAACCAAAAGAGTGAGGCAATTCCTTATTCCTCTAGTTTAACCACAACAAAGACAAGTGTGGCTCCTTCATCTACAACAAATTGAGGCCCTACCATTTGTCGAATAGTACTTTCCTCTAATTATATGCATTCTCCCACTTGATGAATATTTATTAAGATTGTGTGTTACCTACAATGTACAAAATACGAGGGTATTGTGTAGACACAGATTCCACTCTTATAGAATTTATAATTTATTGGAAAACATAAAAATCTAACAAGTAATTACAATTAAAATATGGGTGTTGAGATTGTGCAGATATAGGGCATTGTGATGGTCTTTTTTTTAGATAGTGTCAAGTTAGCTAGCATACAGTGTATACGTGTGCTCTTGGCTTTAAAGGTAGATTCCCGTGATTCATCACTTACATACAACACCCAGTGCTCATCCCAACAAGTGCCCTCCTCAGTGCCCATTGCCCATTTTCCCCTCCCCCCGACCCATCAACCCTCAGTTTGTTCTCTGTATTTAAAAGTCTCTTATGATTTGCTTTCCTGTTTGTAACTATTTTATTTTCTTTCCCTTCTCCCATGGTCTTTTGTTAAGTTTCTCAACTTCCACATATGAGGGAAAACATATGATATCTGTCTTTCTCTGACTGACTTATTTCCCTTAGCATAATACCCTCCAGTTCCATCCACATTGTTGCAAATGGAAAGATTTCATTCTTTCTCATTGCCAAGAAGTATTCCATTGTATATATAAACCACATCTTTTTTATCCATTCATCAGTTGGTGGACATTTTGGCCCTTTCCATAATTTGGCTATTGTTGACTGCACTGCCATAAACATTGGGGTACATGTGTCCCTATGAATCAGCACCCTGTATCTTTTGGATAAATTCCTAGTAGTGCTATTTCTGGGTCATAGGGTAATTCTATTTTAATCTTTTGAGGAACCTTCACACTGTTTTCCAGAGTGGCTACACCAGTTTGCATTCCCACCAACAATGCAAGAGGGTTCCTGTTTCTCTACATCCTCACCAACATCTATTGTTTCCTGAGTTGCTCATTTTAGCCACTCTGTCTGGTGTGAGGTGGTATCTTAATGTGGTTTTGATTTGTATTTCCCTGATGATGAGTGATATTGAGCATCTTTTCATGTGTCTGTTAGCCATGTGGAGATCTTTGGAAAAGGATCTATTCATGTCTTCTGCCCATTTCTTCCATTGTGATGGTCTTTAAACATGATGACAAATTATTTGATATTCCCCCATTGAGAGTTTGGGGCTCAATTTCCTTCATTTGAATCTCATTGGGCTTATAACTACTCTGAACAAAAGATAAAATAGAAGTAACACTATGTGGGGGCACCTGGGTGACTCAGTTGGTTGAGTGTCCAACTTCAGCTCAGGTCATGATCTCACAGTCGATGAGTTTGAGCCTGATGTCAGGCTCTGTGCTGACAGACTGGAGCCTGCTTCTGATTTTGTGTCCTCCTCTCTCTCTCCCACTCATGCTCTGTCCCTCTCTGTCTCTCAAAAATGAAGGAATGTTAAAAAATGTTTTTTTAATAAAAAGAGTAATACTATGTGATTTCTAGATCGTGAGGCTTCTGCTTTGTTTGTTGGAAGATGGGTCTCTGGAGCCCTGAAGTACCCTGTAGGAAGTTCAGCTACTCTAAGCCCACTATGCTTTGAAGAAGTCAAGCTTTAAAGAGTGACCATGCAGAGCTCCACTTGATAGTTTCCAGCTACACCTAGGTTTCTAGTCATTCCAGTCCTAATTAAGGAGGAAGTCACCAGATCATTCCAGCCCCAGGCATTCAAGTCCTTCCCAGTCATTCATGTCTTCCAGACTGATAGTCCAGACCTCAAGGATCAGAGACAAGCCATCCTCTCTGGGATCTGTCCAAACTCCTGACCCAATGAATCCATAAGCATAATAATAACATCATTGTTGTCTTATGCCAATAAATTATAGGGTCATTTATAAAACAGTTCATCACAACAGCCCATAAGAACATGTATGAAGAAGATCTAACCTTGTTTAAGTGCCAGAGAAGGCCTCTGAGGAAGTCATATTTGAGCAGAGACATAAACAAGTAAGAATTAGCCACAAGAGTGTTCTCAGAAGAAACAGTCTGTTTGAAGAACCCGTAGAAGAAAGAGAAATACTGAGGCCATTTAGGAACTGGTAGAGTGTAGTAGTTTAATGAGGAGTGGGATGGGCAGAAGTCAGGTGGGAGGTAAAAGATGAAACAGGGGCAACTGGGTAGCTCAGTCATTTAAGCATCTGACTCTTGATTTCGGCCTAGGTCACGATCCCAGGGTTGTGGGATCAATCTACATGCCTGGCTCTGTGCTGAGAGTGGAGGCTGCTCTCTCTCCCTCTGCCCCTCCCCTGCTCTCTTTCTCTCTCTCTCTCAATAAATAAATAAATAAAAATATTTTTTATAAAAGCGAAGGAGAGTCTGACCATGATCCTCTCATAAACAATATTATGGCGTCTGAACTTTACCAGAAGTGTGAAGATAAACCACTGAAGTGTGAAGATTTGGTATCAGAATGACATGACTGGATATGTTTGCACTGTGGCAAGGCTGAAATAGTAAGAAGTTATAGCTTTAATTCTGGTGAGAGGTAATAGAAGGCTGATCAGGATAGCAACGGGGATCAATATTCAAAAGGTAAATTCATGGGATTTATAAACCTTTGGCTGTGGGAATGGGGAGTGAGGGAGAGGGGAGTTGTCTAGGCTTCTGATTAGGTGGTGAGGTGAGTGATGGTGTCATTTATCCAAAAGGCAACAGCGGAGGAAGAACAGATCAGAAGCAGTGATGAATAGCTCCATCTGGGGAATGAAGAATTTTGTTGAAGTGCCAGAGAGACATCCATGTGGCAAAGCCAGAAGACAGTTGGTTAAATATTATAGGTAAGGAGGAGAGTATGGAGAGGAACTAATATTACCAAATGTGTATTTTAACCCATGTAATTTATAGATATTATTTCTATAATTATAATTCTGATAACCATGTGGGAGTGTTCAGAGAGGTAAGTAACCTGCCTAAGATCAGAGAGACAGGCAGTGTAGGGTAGAAATTTCAATATAGATCTTACTCCAGTTCGAAGTGAAAGACACATGGTTCTATTTTCCATTAAAAAAAAAATCAGTTTTTGAAAGCAGCAAAATCGGCATTTGGGAATGCCTCTCTAGTCAGTTTAGCGGGTGACCTAAAAAGCTACAGTTTTGGAGGTTCCGGAAGATGGCGGCGTAGGAGGACGCGGGGCTCACAACGCGTCCTGCCGATCACTTAGATTCCACCTACACCTGCCTAAAGAACCCAGAAAACCGCCAGAGGATAAGCAGAAGGGAGTCTCCGGAGTCAAGCGCAGACTAGAGGCCCACGGAAGAGGGTAGGAAGGGCGGCGAGGCGGTGCGCGCTCCACGGACTGGCGGGAGGGAGCCGGGGCGGAGGGGCGGCTCGCCGGCCAAGCAGAGCCCCCGAGTCTGGCTGGCAAAAGCGGAGGGGCCGGACAGACTGTGTTCCGACAGCAAGCGCGACTTAGCGTCTGGGAGGTCATAAGTTAACAGCTCTGCTCGGAAAGCGGGAAGGCTGGAGGACAAAGGGAGGGAGAGCTGCTGAGCCCCCGGACGGCAGAGCTCAGCTTGGCGGGGAACAAAGGCGCCAGCGCCATCTCCCCCGCCCATCCCCCAGCCAAAATCCCAAAGGGAACCAGTTCCTGCCAGGGAACTTTCTCGCTCCGCGCAAACACCCAACTCTGTGCTTCTGCGGAGCCAAACCTCCGGCAGCGGATCTGACTCCCTCCCGCTGCCACAGGGCCCCTCCTGGAGTGGATCACCTAAGGAGAAGCGAGCTAAGCCTGCCCCTCCTGCCCCCGTGCACCTTGCCTACCCACCCCAGCTAATACGCCAGATCCCCAGCAACACAAGCCTGGCAGTGTGCAAGTAGCCCAGACGGGACACGCC
>NW_026059353.1:0-225 GCF_023721935.1 Panthera uncia
CGGAGCCAGAGCTGCTCCCGGGGGCTGAGACTTGGACGTTAGAATCCAGCGGAGGTAAGTGTGGGACGTGGGGCCGGGGCTGAGCGCGCGCTGAGGGAGCAGGTGCGCGCGCACGGGGTCCTGGGCTGCGATCTCGGGTAAGAAATGCAGGGCCTTCTCATTTTGGAAACCGCGCGGAGAGTTTCACGGGTTTGGCTGTTTCCTGGCCTGGTGCAGACTGTCAGT
>NW_026059353.1:235-10147 GCF_023721935.1 Panthera uncia
GGGGGAATCTGACAGAAGCAAGGCTGCCGAGACTCAGCCAGCATCAGGAAAGGGTCCCAGCTGAGTCCTTCACATGTGCGGATTCACCACGGCCGAGCTGCCGTTGCCATATTTGCCACTCGTTGGGAATAGACCTTGGGAACAGAGTGGAGAGGAGAGGAAAGGGGTCATTCACCCATACAGGCCCGAATGGTCTGACCTTGTTCACCCTCAGACCCATAGACCATACCAGGGACCCCTTGGATAGAGAATTTTGGCTGCCTGGTGAGTAATATGGTTGTACCTGCCAAAGGGCGAAAAGAAAGGAGAAGGAGTCAAGGATCCCCCCTGAAGGGCAAGAGGGGAAATCCCTCATCCTGTTGGGCAAGGAGTGCCCCATAGACGCCCCCTGGGACTTGGGATCCTCACCAAGGAGGAACCTCAGGTGGAGGTTGTCAGCTGCCCAGAGAACACTAGAGTCAGGCCACCAAGGGAAACTCCCAAGAAATTCCTAGGAAATCCCAGGAGAGGCCAAGTACAGCAGAGGGTCCTTGTGAAGGGCAACAAATGTGGGGTGAGCCGATCAGGGGGAGGCCCGCAGCTCAGGGGGTGAGAGAATTCCCCCCAAGGCAGAACAGAGGAGATAGAAGTTTACTGAATACCCTGCGAGGGAGCAGCGGGCAGGACGGCAAAGAAGAGACCATCTGCCGGGAGGCGGTGCTGGGGGCTACAGTTATGGGGTCACAAGGGAGCAGGAGAACCTTTGGAATGCTCCCTGTGTGGGACCTATGCCCGGTTGTAAGTATGCAGGGGTTAGTTAGGGCCTGTGGCCATTTTGAGGCAGGTCACTCAGGAGCGCGTGTGCATTCAGCTGTGTGCTCACTGTGCCCTTTGCTGCGTATCTTTCCATCACTCAGGCCTGTTGCCTAAAAACGGTCCATACACTGTGATTCTTCCTCCTGTGTTAACGTGAGTGGTGACTGTGTCCCCATCAATCCCTCAGGGACTCTTCCTTCTGGTGCCCTTTTCCTTGAATTCTGGGCCCTGGGTTAAAAGTTTGAGCGGCCCTGCTGACTTCCACGTTTCTTAAGGCCCCGGACTCGTCTTACACATCAGGTGTGCCAGGCTCCCGGGCCCTGGCCTGTGTCCGTGCCCAGAGCCCACCTAATCCGGGGAAAGGGTCGTGTCTGCCTCTGTCGGAAGAGAGGGGACTCCACCAGGCTTCGTGCCCTTGTTCCTTCCAGGGCGAGAGCTGCTCCCATCAAGCAGCCCTGGAATCTGAGTGTCCACAGCATCCTGACATTCTGGTCCCAGTTCTTGGAGCTGACGAGGCATAATCGTCTCAGAGCAAACCAAGCGTGTGTCCTCCAGTCTGTGTGTGGTCCGAGCGAATATTTCACTTTTCAGTCTGTACAGTACTGGTCTGCTCAGATCTGTCTCAGTGTAAATAGCCCAGTAAATTGGGTGTGTGTAAGTCCATGTCAGCTGTTGTCCTCACCCTCTGTTGTGACTCAGGGGTCCTAGGAATGGAGTCAGCTCCCTGCCTGTCACCCACACCCTTCATTCTCTAACCCACACCCTTCATCCTCCCACACACGTGGGTGATGATGGAGCTTTGCTGCAATAGAGTGTGTGGTATGTTTCAGGCCTCTGTGGTCTTTGAGGATGTGGCTGTGAACTTCACCCTGGAAGAGTGGGCTTTGCTGGATCGAGGTCAGAGGAAGCTCTACAGAGATGTGATGATGCTGGAGACCTGCAGGAACCTGGCCGCAGTGGGTAAGGATCCTCCATACCTTCACTGGTCTTTTCAGGAGGAGGGAGAAAAGGTCAATGTTTGCAAATCATATGAGACTGTACCTAGAATATCCTTAAGGCTTCACTAATTAGTATTAGAAGTAATAAATGAATTGGAAAAGTTGCAGAACACAAATTAATATTGCAAAATCTGTGCATTTCTATATTTACTACCCACGTAGCTGAGAAATTAAGGAAACAAACCCATGTTCAATTAGTTCAAAAACAATAGAATACTATGTTAAAAGTAACCAAGGATGTTGAAACAGCTTACTCTGGCAGGTATAAAACATTTAATGAAAGACATTGAAGGTGACATTGTCACGGATTGTATGGACTAATTTTTTTGAAAACGCCCATAGTATAAAAAGCCCTCTACGTACTGAGTGCAATCTCTATCAATATACTAATAGTATTTTTGAAAGAACTAGAGCAAAATACTCTCAAATTTGTGTAAGAACAGAAAAGATTCCCAACAAACAAAGCCATTTTGAGAAAGCATACCAAAGCTAAGCAAAAAACAGTCCTAGATTTCAAACTGTAGTAAACAAAACCATGTAGTACAAAAGCAGATACAGAGCTCAAGGCAACAGAATAGAGAGTCCAGAAGTCAACCCATGTTTATATGGCCAGATTATCTACAAAGAAGGAGCTGAGAATATACCGTGGGGAAAAGACTGTCTCTTCAGGAAGTGGTGCTGGGAAAATGAGACAGCTACCCGCAAGATGAAATTGGAAAATCTTCGTACCTCTTACCTGAAAGGAAGCTCAGTATGGATTAAACACCTCAGGATAGGACTTGAACCCATACATGTCTTAGGACAAAACAGAGGCGCTGAACTCATGGACATCAGTCTTAGCAATATTTTTGTGGAATTATCCCTTCAGGTAAGGGAAACAAAAGGGAAAGTAAAAAATGGGAACAGGGACATAACAGACATTTTCCCACAGAAGATATAGAGATGGGCACTTAACGCATGAAAAGCTGCTCAATGTCACTAATCATCAGGGAGATGCACATCAAAACCACAATGAGCTGTCCCCTCCCAGAAACCAGAATGGCTAGTATCAGAAAGATAAGAAATAGCAAGTGATGTTGAAGGTGTGGAGAAAAAAAATCTCGTTGTTGGGATTTAAATTGGTGCAGCCACCTTGGAAAACAGTATGGAGTTTCCACAAAAAACTAAACACAAGTACCATCTGTCCATAATTCTACTTCTGGGTGGGTAAACTTACCAAAAAAACTGACATAAAAAGATATGCGCACCGTCACACTCCCTGTGGCATCAGTCACAATACTTAAGATATGGAAGCAACCCAGGAGTCCATCAACAGGTGAACGCATAGTGAAGATGTGGTATCTACTCAGCCATTTGTGACAACACGGTTGGACCTACAGGACATTATTCCAAGTAAACAAGTCAGAAAGGCAAACGTTGTATTTTACTTACGTGTGGAATCGAAACAGCACAATGAACGAACAAACAACAAGAAATAGAAACAGACTTAAAACTATAGAGATTCAATTGGTGTTTGTGGGATTGGAAGGGGTTGGAGGAACATGTGAAATAGGTAAAGGGGATTGAAAAGTACAGAGTTGGGTTTATTCAGTAAAGAGGTCATGGGAATGCAGAGTCCTGCACAGGGAATATGGGCAGTAATATTGTAGTAGTTTTGTTCAGTGACAGATGGTAATTCCAATTATCGTGGTGAGGATCTTGTAATGACTGTAATTGTCCAAGCACTAGGCTGTACAATATTACAGACCAATAGATTTCCACTGAAAACGCCCCACACTTATCATCATTAACGAACCTGAAGACTAAAATAAGAGCCCATCTTCCAGATTGCTTGTGGTCCTTCAAATCCTCCCTGGTGAGAGCTCTTCTCAGGGGCAGGACAGCAGCCACACACACACCATCTAATCTCCTAGTGGCAGCTGGGGCAGCGCAGACAGGCTCCACCGAGGGCCTCTGTGCCTTCAGAACAGACCAGTGTTCCTCTGGTTGACCAAGTTCTGGAGAAGGAAAAGCATTTGGACACAGCCATTAGGTGACTCAGCCTTTGCTTGAAAAGATGATGTCTGTCATTCACGTGGCTTCCCTGTTGGACTTTTCACCCATCCTCACCCTCGTGGTGAGCCTTTTGTGTTCCTCTTGTAGAGGTAGGTGTGGACGTGTGTGTCTTGCCCAATTCCTTCCTACTTTGCTTGTCTGATACTTATCTCCACTTTATGTCTATTTTTTTTTTTAAGATTATTTATTTACTTTGAGAGAAAGAGTGTGTGGAAGGAGCAGAGAGGGAATCCCAAGCAGGCCCCACACTGTCAGTGCAGAGCCCACACAGGGCTGGAGCTCGTGAACCATGAGGTCATGACTAGAGCTGAAGTCGGCTGCTTAACCCACAGTTTCCAATGGTCAGGCGCCCCAGTCTCCATCTGTTCGGAAGTATTTGTGAGTGAATGGGCCGCCATTATGTACCCTTTTCCTATTACTGCCAAAGTCCCAAATCACTAGGGTCTCCCGAAGTTTTCTTTGGTCACGTGTCCATTCTTTCTGATGAACTTCATCTACATTTCAGGATCAGTGTATGAATAGAAATCAGCATATGGTCTATGTTCTTACCTTGCACACCAGGTCACTTCCAAAGAAATTAAATTAGGCTCCCAATTCTTGTAGTTTCTCCCAGTAAAGGTAAAGCGTGTGGATCAAAGACTCCGTGGGCTACTGAGTGAAGAGGAAACAGTAATATTTACGATAAACGATTCCTGTTCTGCCTTTGGAGAAAACCAGAAGTTTCATAGCAGTGGAGATGAAACCCAAACCCAGGAAGGGTGTGTGAGGTGAGTGACAGTTGTACGGGAGGAATGCGTGGATCCGGAGAGATTGGGAGACTACCTTGAAATTTAAGAACAGCCATAACCTAGCTCAACAATCGTATAGTCAGATTTGCACAGGACAGTGTTTTTACAAACGCATTCTAGGTATTGACCATCTGAAGAACAATTCAGTTGGAAATAATGGTCAGGAAAAACTATGTGTAAGAAACCCAGAAAGTTATGACTGTCATTAATGCCAAAGCATTAATCTTGTTCCACGTTGTAACCATGCAGACGGTGCCACAAACAAACCCATTCATTGACAATGGACATTATGTAGTCCAATAATAATTAACAAGCATCAATAGATCATTTATTAATAAAGAGATCACTTATAATCATTATTCCCTGACAATGTGCCTTCCTATTTTGAACAGAAGTCTTTTGGTGGGGAGTGTCTGTGAACGTTCTGAATGAAGGAGATCGACGTAGAGAAGCCCTGAACCCGATTACAAGTCTTCCTGTGCATGAGGGGTGTCCTACTGCAGGCAAATCGTGCACTAAGTGTAGAGAAGCCTTCGCGGATGGTTCCTTCCTAGAGAAGACGTGAAGCTCTCACCCAGGGCTCAAACGTAGTCCCTGTGAGGAATGTGGGCTGGGCTGTAGCCCCGTCTCGAGCCTCGGCACTCACGTGGATGTAGACCTCGTAGAGAGATCCTATGAAGGTCAGGATGCTGGGAGAGCATCTGACACATACGCGAAGAGTCTCAGTAGTGAAAAATCTCCAGAGTGCAAGAAATGTGGAAAAGCTTTCACTTGCACGTCTTCCTTTCAGTGTCATGTGTCAGTTCACTGTGGACAGAAAGTCCATGAGTGTGACGTGTGTGGGAAAACCTGTATGTATCACTGCTACCTTACATGCTATGTGAGAACTCACACTGGGGAGAGACTCCTATCAATGTTAAGAGTGTGGGAGCGCCTTCAGGTATAAGTCAAGCCTGAGAAAACATGTGCGAACACACGCTCAGGAGAAACACTATGAACGACCACACTGTGGGAAAGTCTTCACTTGTCTCTCTTCCTTTCGAGGACACACATGCAAGCACAGTGACATGAAACCTTATGAACTTAAGCACCATGGAAAAGCCTTCAGGTATCCCAGGAATCTTTGAGCACAGACATGCTATGGGAAAGCATTTTTTCTCCCTTAAAATCTTATTTATTTGTCTTTTTTTCTCTTAAAATCTTAATTAAAATGTGAGCCAGTACATTGGAGATGATCCTGGATGCACACAATTTTGGGAAAACTCCAGGTATAGAACTTCATGTATTTTGTTCATGAAAATTCAGGTGGGGCAAAAATCTGTTCATTGTTGGGAATATGGCTTTGAGTTTCCAGGTGCCTCTTCCTTAATAGGGATCCCACATGTATGGATTCCTAGTTCGTGTCACTGATATGAACACTGATGGTTTTAAGTGTCCTTCTTTGTCCTCTACATCTGTAGGATGTAGATGTTGTTATCTCAGACTTGAAGTAATCATATGGTTATATAAAAATATCTGTTTTCCATTACAATGTCTCTTGGACCCTGGGGTGATAAGAAAGTGTCTGTTGAGGGGAGGTGTACATGCAACTTTATATAATTTTAGAGAAAAATTCCGTGAATTATACATTCCAGAATATGGCTACTATCTGATCACGACACCAGACTTGTCTTATTGCAAGTTCATTTCTGTTCACTGTTGCGGATACTGGAATTTGCCAATTCTGTGTGTACTTTCAGTCTTTATTATTGAAAGATACATTTCCAGTTCAGTTATCCATTTAACGGATATTTGTTAAAATTCCAATATTGGTTAATGTGTTCGGGCACTGAATCTTGGTATCTTTGGTCAGTTTTGTTCCCAATTATGACCTGGAAGAACATCCCTTTGGACCATGACTCAGATTTGCCTGTTTTTTTTTTGTTTTTTTTTTTTTTCATGAACAGTGATTGTGGTGGAAATACAGTGGGGTGCTTTCCTCTGGCCCCCAGGAGGTAAAGTCTGGAAAGACCAGTACCCTTAATATCAGACAGATCAGTCGGTCAAAATATGGTATCTTGTAAGTTTTGGACACAGGAGCCTTTTCCGTTTTATCTCCCCACTGGAGATAAAAACACCTCATTATTTCCATAATATTCCACAGTTCCTAGGTACCCCAAAGGCATTCAAACTATGGGACTAAATGGTTTTGGTTTTACCCTTCACTAAGGTATATGGCCAAGTAAGCATATGTAACTATCCTGTTGGGTTGGATGTCAAAGGGAGAAGTATTGTTTCCTCAGTACTTTCAAGAGGATTTACAGGGCATTTGGCAGGCTCATTCAGTGGAGCGTGCAACTTTTGGTCTTGGACTTTTGGATTTTGACTCCACACTGGGTGTAGAGATAACGTTAAAACCAATGATAATAAAATAAAATCTTTAAAGGAAAAAAAAGGATTTGCAATAGTACACGCAAGTTAATATTTACCACTTTGATCTTTTTTTAAAAGACCCATCAGTAAACTATGCAAAATCTTTACTGTTTAGAGGAGTGGCATGTAAATTGCCATGGGGAGTCAAAAGGGGACGTGTCAGCATTAAGCAGTCCTGAGGGGTTTTCTTTGGATCCAAATGAGGTCTGGTTCCACGATCAAGTGCCCTAAGTATTGGTCCTGAGTTTGAGCAAACTGCAGATTTTTGAGGCTTTCTGTCCCTTTAAAGCCAAAAGTTGCAACAGGTACATGATGTCTTCCACTGGGGGGAAGCAGACAATGAAACTACCTGCGTACCGTAACAAAGTAGAGATGCGGAAGACTCTCTCCTCCAGATCAGCTTTAGTGGTTTGTGAAAAGACAGGAAGATCATCAGTCCCTGGGGCACGACTGTCCAGTGTATTTCTGTGCCTCCAAGAGAGAACAAGACCTCGCTACACTGGTAGCTACACTGGTGGGAGTATAAACTAGGACAGCTGACGTGGAAAACGTTTGGTGGTTCCTCAAGAAGTGAAACACAGAACCGCAGTGTGACCCAAGTGTTCCAGTCCTACGGAAACGGAAACGGACACTCAGATGTGTGCCCACGAATGCCAGGTGCAAAACTGTGCGTTCCCTGCAAAAGAGGGAAACGTCCCAAGTGTCCCCCAGTGTGTGGATGGATGAACAGGGTGCAGCGTATACACAGGACGAACAGTGATTCAGCCCCAGAGAGGAATGAAGGATAGACACAGCATGCACGTGAACGTATGGTGACAATGTTATACCACGTGGAAGACACCAGCCACACCAGGCCACATAGCGTGAGTCCGCTAACATTAAATAGGCAGAGTGGGCAAATCCGTAGAGGCATGAAATATTTCAACAGTGCCCAGGAGGCATGATTTCCTGGCTATTGTGGCCTTTAAATTTGTCTAGGAAAATGGAGATATAAGTCGCATCCCATAGGTCTCACACATGTTTTTAAATCTTTATTTATTTTGAGAGAGGGAGCAGGGGTAGGGGCAGGGAGAGATGGGGACAGATCTGAAACGGACAATATACTTAAGCCCAATATTGGGCTCCAACTCACTAACCAGGAGCTCATGACCTGAGCTGAAGTCCTTCGCTCAAGCGACTGAGTTGCCCAGGTGCTCCTGTGCTCACACTTTTTAAATTTTTTTTTTCAACGTTTATTTATTTTTGAGACAGACAGAGACAGAGCATGAATGGGGGAGGGTCAAAGAGAGGGAGACACAGAATCCGAAACAGGCTCCAGGCTCTGAGCTGTCAGCCCAGAGCCCGACGTGGGGCTCGAACTCACGGACCGTGAGATCATGACCTGAGCCGAAGCTTAACCGACTGAGCCACCCAGGTGCCCCCTGTGCTCACACTTAAGAGTAAAACTCAGTGTCCTCCCCTCCCCTCACCTCCCCTGCCCTGCCCTCCCCTGCCCTGCCCTCCCCTGCCCTCCCCTCCCCTTGCGTGTTCCCAGAGCTGTCCCACATCAACCCACCACCTGAAGAAGGAAGTCGAGCGTTTACATTCCACATCCACAGGGACTGATTACAAACTGTATCTGCCGTGACTTTCCTTGCAGAATATAACGCACACCTGAGTGTTGTAACGTGTCACACCTGTGGCTGTGCCCGGCTGGGACCGCGGGATCCCACGTCACATGGTGGCTGAAGACACAGGGCACTTTTGATTGACCCGAGGACTGAGAAGTGGAGGTTGGGTCGGGGGGGGGGGGGGGGGGTACTCTAGGTGTCAAATGTCAGCTCCAAACACGGGTGGACCTGGCTCCCGTGCGATGAGGTCACCGGTCAGTGAGCTGTTCTTAAACGTAGTGACCACGTGTAGACCACGGACTGAAGGATCACTGGGCCCTTCTGTTCTGTCACGTCCCGATCCCACGCCGGACAAGGGAGTATCCACAGAGAAACTGAGTGGAGTGCGCGACAGAAAAGGAGGAGGCAGGCAGGAGACCCCGCCCAGAGCACATTGGCCTGAGGGCCCACCTCCCGGCCGGAGGAGGAACCACGTGCGTGCCTCCAACCTGTCACTCAAAGTGGAGAAGGCGGGGCCTGGGCGTTCAGCCCAATGTGTGACCGCAGAGGTGGTGTCAGGATTATCTTCCAATCAGAACGTGAAAGCCCCAGACTGTCCTATCAAGGTGCGGAAGCGCTGTCGGTAATGTCCAATCTGGTTCGGGGTGGTATCTTCGGGACAGCATCCAATCAGGCCGCAGGGATTGAAGCAACGTCCAATCAGGGCCCGGGACGTGTAAGCTACCCTACCAGGCCCGAGTGAGAGGCCGGGGGGTGTGGCTCTCAGCCGGAGCCGTTGGCGCCCTCGGATCCGGTGCTGCCCCAGGCGCGGGTGTGGGCGTCGGAGGAGGAAGCTCCGAGGGCGCGGAGCAGGGCCCCAAGATGGTGAGTGCGCGGGCCGGCGGGGCGGATGGGACCAGCCGGACCTAGGTGGAAGCGGCCGCGGCGGGATGTCCCGTCCCCAGGGGTCCGCACCTGGGTCCTGGGCGGATGGAACTGGGAAGGGAGGCTGGGGGAGGGCAGGGGGGAAGCCAGGGGGGGAGGCCTGGGATTCGGGGAGCGTGTGCGACGAGCTGACTAAGCAGGAGTTTGCTCCTCGGTGGAGGACAGGTAGAGACTGTCCGGGTGGGTTGTCACATAAAGGAAACTATTTGTAGCCATAAGGCGGCCTCAGGAAATAGCTTCTGAATCCGCGACTCCCTAGCGGCGACGGGGCGGTGGGGGTTGGGGGGAGCTCTGTCGGGGGCAGTCTAGGCGGGCGTGAGGTTGCTCGGA
>NW_026059354.1:0-10140 GCF_023721935.1 Panthera uncia
CCCCCCCCTCCCCCCAGGCTTCCAGTCTTGAGTTCAAGGCACCTCCTCTGGGGAGCCCGCCCTCTGGCTGTCAGCTTCAGGTGGCAGGCCTTTTGCTTTTCCTGTCCTCCACCCTGAGGGAGTTGGCCCCATCTGTGGTTGTCTTTATTTAGGGGGCCCAGGTGTAGACCTAGAGGAGGGATGGGCGAGAGAGTTGCACCCAGATTGGAGGAGGGTGAGGGGGCTGAGAGATACTCAGCTACAGTGCTCAGTGGGGGTGGTGTGGGGGCACAGGAGGACTGGGGGAGGGCCAGGAGGGGGCATGAGGGGAAGTGAGCAAAACTCACAGAGCGGCCCCACTCCAGCATAAACACAGCTCTTTCCTAATGTAAAAGTGACACCATTTCTGGAACACCCGAATGTTGTGGTCCCGTTTTGCCATCTCAGGGGTGGGCATTGCTTGGCTTGCACTCTCCGGTCATCTTGCACGAGGCCATTTTCTGGGCTGCGTTTTCTCACGGCGGGCGGGGGGCGGGAAGAAGGAAGTAGGGGTAGTATCTCCAAGGAGTGTAAGAGCACCAGCTCTAGGGATGCATGACTCTAAGAATCCGGCAGTGTCAGTTTGTGGGCTTCTAGCCTTCCATGACTCTTAGCTTCCAGACAGAGCCGTGTGCAAGCTGGGTTGTGCGATTCCGACATTCTGCAACTTGAAGTTGCTGAGACTCCAGGAGCCAAATAGGCGGGCATTCTGTGAATCCAGGATTCTAGGATTTGATGATTTGATGATTCAATGATTCTAAATGGGGCTGCTGGGAAGAGCTGCAACCACCTTCCTTGTTAATGTCGATGTTAGATTATTAAAAACATAAGGAGAAGCAACGGAGACAGCTCAGGATGGAGGGTGGCCCCACCCCCAGTGAGAGGGGAGGAGGGCTGAGCCGGTGTTGGGGGACCCAGACCCCTCTCCACCTGGGTCACGTGGGCAGATTCTCCTGCCCCAACAGAAGTGATGTCTGTGCACGTGTGAGATCTGCCACTCCCTAAGCTTGCAGGATAAGGGGTCATTTCCTTCATCCCCCTGCCTCCATCCTTCAACTATTTCGGATTATAGCAGAGAGAGGAGTGCCCTTTCCTCCCAGCCACTAAAGTCTCTGGGCAGAAATGTCGACAGAGGAGGAAAGAGAGGCCTGCTTACCACCTACCCCCCTTCCCCACCAACCCTGGCCTGAGGGGGAAAACAGGACATGAACACTTCCTGGACACGGACGTGGAAATGCACGAACACTTGCTTGTGAGGGCCCCAAGTACAAAGGACTTCCGACTGGGGCAGAGGCCAGGACAGCCAGAGGAGCAGTGTGGGCATTGGCTGGTGACCCATCAGCACCTCTTGAGCACAGGCCAAGGAGGGAGGACCCTGCTTGTGCCCTGGAGGTGGCTGTGAGAAGAGCTTAAGGAAGGGAGGTCCCAGGCCAAGTCGCCTGGAGATGGATGACCGGTGGGTGCTCCCTTGTGGCACAGGCCGGGCGGCTTGCTGCCTCTTGGCTTCTGCACTTGTCTCAGCACCTGTGCCAGAGTTGGGTGGGGGGGATCCCCTAGGCAGGAGAGAAGTATCTTTGTCCTCTAGAGAGCTCGCTCCGACTGGGTTCCTCAGAAGCCTGGTGCCGCTGCAGGAGTCCCAGCATGGTGGGCTCAAAGATCAGGTGAGGGAGACCAGGAGCTGGCCCAGGTCGCACAGCAGAGCAGGACCTGAAACCCAGCTTCCTGACTCCCAGTCCTGGGTGCTCCCCATTGTCTGCAGCTTCCCTCTTTCCCCTGTAACACCTGGGGAACAGGAGCTGAGGCAGGACTCCTGTTAGGGGGCAGAGCCCTTGTCGATCACTCCTCCATCTTTCTCCTCCCACAGGCCAGAAGGCAGGTAGGGTGGCGGCAGCTGCTCCCTGTCATCCCCAAGTTTCCATTGTCTACCGCATCCTGTCTTGGCCCTGAGGATAGGGTCCCCAGCCACCCGACCCACAGTGAGCCTCCTGGGCGCTCCTGCCCCTTCACTCGGGCTCTCTCCCCACCCTGCAAGTCTCCATCTCTGGCTGGCTGCGTGTGTGTGTCAGCCTCCCTCCAAAGATCATTAGACTTGGACGGGCCCTAGGAGATCGAGTCCCATGCTTTTATTCTTCAGAAGAGGAAAGTAGCTCAGAGAGGGAAGGTCCTATGCTGGGCCCGCGTCACGGAAGCACACTGCCCTCGGTGTCAGGCGGCTAGGGTGTGAATTGAGGTCATGACCCACAACGGGCTTCTCTTTCAGCCCTGAGTTGTTATCCCTCTTCTTTACTCAGACTACTGTCTTGTCTGCCACTGTGCCTGCCGCCTAGCTGACCCCTACCTTCGGCAGAACCTGCCCTCGGGACATAGACTGGAGCTCAGGACTCCGTGACTGGGATGACACCCATGCCCACACGGACACACAGACACATACAAATGCATACATGAGAACATATAAGTCCCAGGTGAAAACCTATATCTCATAGTTAGGAGGCTGTTCTGGAACCTGGTGTTCTCTTCTTGTGAGGCACCACACACCTCCTCTAGGAAGCCCTCCAGGACCTCTCTGCATATTGTCTCCATCTCACTAGCCTCTTTATGACAGCTGGGTTCTACGATCCTAGGTTCCTCCACTGTGATCCCAAGGTCATGGGTGAGTCTCCTCCTAGTCCTAAAGCCCCTCCTTCAGTGTCCCTTCCTTCTGTCTCCAAGAGGGGCTCAGCTTCCTGTGGCTGGGTGGGGAGAGACTTGAGGTCCCCAGAGGACAGTGGGACAATGAGGAGGCCGTGACAGATGAGACATTGTGTCTTCCCCAAAGCAGGCTCCACCCTACCCTAACCTCCTGGCTGGTGTCTGGGGCACGACTCTTAGGACTAGGGTCCTCGTCTGACCCCACAGCCTTGACCTGTCAACGTAGAGGTCAGAGAATCATAACCACGATCCCACTCAGCAGTTCTCTAACTGGAGGTTGTGAAGCCCAGGTCCCCAGGGTGTCAGCAGCATAATAATGGGTGCTGCAGACTCCCAGGAGGGGTGAGCTGGACCTCCCTGCCTGGGGGGTAGGCAGGGGTGTGGTAAACACTGAGGCTGGGTGGGATTATGGGGGAGCTGTGAATGCCTTGCTGAGACTCCCCTTTTCCAGCCTACCTTCCCCATGCTGGCAGCTGGTGCTGGGGAGCCAGAGAGCAGGGGCCTCTCCAGGGAGGGGTAGAGAGGCGGGAGGGTATTTGGAGAATCATAACTAGCACTGCCTCCTGTCACGGGAGGGAGAGAGAGTTGGGTGGACCATCGGAGGCCTGGGTGGAAAAGAAGGCTGAGGCCTGTGGACAAAAGGGATGGGCTTGGGGTGAGGTATTTAGCTCAGCCCTTGTCATTTCCTCTGCCGGACATGGCCGGGTTAGCAGGGTCATCGCACAGAGGGAAGGAACAGGCCGGGACCAATGCCCTACAGTAGACTCGCACACATGGGTGACCTCGTCACACCCTGGGCTGCAGTCAGTCCGTGCGGACCATAGTCACCCGTGGAGATGGCCACATCTAGACCACCGCTCCACACGCAGACCCAGTCTTCCTGGGCGACACTCAGGCATGGCTGAGTCGGGAGATCCCATAGGACACGGGGACATGTGGGACAAACAGACACCCTGCCACAGCCACACCACAAGTATCCACATACCAGGTGCAGCTCCTGTCACCCCTATGGTGACCCAAGGAAAGCCATAAATTCCAACAGTCATGGGCAGGCATCCAGAACCTGGATGAGAAGAGGGGACCACCAGGCAGGAGACGCAGAACCCCCCCACCAATGCCAGACTGTGCCCTCCCCCCAGCTCGCTGAGCGCCCAAGGCTGTTTATTTCCTAGCAGAGATGGGTGTCTCATCCCTCTCCCCCTCCCGTCCCCACCACACGCTTCCAAAGCTGCCAAATCAAATCAGCCCCTGCGCCCGCGCCAGGCTGGCATGGCGGCCAGCAGCTGACTGGAAGGAAGCCAGGCTCAGAATATCCCGCCGCCTGTGCCTGTCCAATGCTTGGGTGTGCTTGTCGGGTGGGGGTGGGGAGGGGCAGCCAGCCCCTGGGCAGTGCCTTCGAGAGGCTGGGGTTTCTGGAGGCCACCTGGGTGGTAGGCTCCTGGAGAATGAGTGAGCTGAGCAGCTCCCTGGTGTCTGCCAGCATTATGAGGCGCTGTGGGGTCTGACTAGAGCCCAGATGACTGAGCACCAGGCCAGGGTTGGGGCACCAGCTGGGAGCCCGACCCCGTGGCTGTGTGAGCTAGATAGGACAAACCCCATTTTGCAGATGGGGAAACTGAGGATTAGAGAAGGGTAGTGAAGTTTCCTGGAGAGAAGCGGAAGTGGAGAATGCATCAGAAAGGGTAAAAATGTGGTTGTTCCCCTCCTGAGGAGGTCCTGGTTGAACAAAAGAGCTCGACTCTGTTCCCAGAGAAGTGGTGTCCACCTGAAGTAGGGAGTAAGAAGGGAGGGTGAGGGGAGAGCAGGGTGAAATCACGCGAGGCTTCCTGGAGGGGGCCACTTGTGGGGAAGAGGAAGCCCTGGGCCTGCTGGGGACTGGGTGGGCGGGGGTAGGCTGGGAAGAAGGGGAGAAGGCCTGGCAAGCCTCAGCCCCTGGCCTTCTTGTCTCTGCAGCCGGCTGGGACCTACTTGCACAGAAGCCAGTCCCCCCAGAGAGTAGAGATGCCGGACTGGAGGTGAGAGCTCAGTGGAGGGAGGCGTGGGTGGGCTTGGAGGGGTGGGGGCACAGACTGGGGGTCAGTCTGAGCATTGTCCCCACCCCTGGGAGGACTGGGAGGCTGGAGCCGAATCCCACCCCTGCCCCCACCAGCCTAGGGTCACCCCACACCAAGATCACCTTCCTTGCCCTATTCCTGCCTGGGGTCCTCTCCCATTGAGGATTCATCCTCCTCCCATGTCACCGGGGAATCATTTCAGACTCCTCCCTAGGCCTCCCCACCCTCACCCAATGATTCCCTGTTGATTTTCTGCCCTAGGTGTTTTCTGAATTCCCCTCGTCCTCTCCACTCCTGCTGCCTGCCCCAGTCCGGCACTGGTCATCTTTCCCCTGCACGGCTCACTGGCTCACTGCTTTCAGTTGCCCCACTCTCCATGTGGCTGCCAGGAGGCTCTTTCTAACACGCATACCTGAATTTGTCACTTTTCTGCTCAAAAATCGATGCTTCCCATCCTCCTGCTCCCTCTGCAGTCCCCACCAGGCTACAGTCCCCCGTTTATCCGTCCTGCCTCCCCAGAACCACTCCTGCCACTCTCTTCTCCCTCAGCTTCCCAAATCTTTCTGGGCTCAGCTCTAGCCTCCCCTCCTCCAGGAAGCCCTCCCTGCCTCTCATGCTCCCTCCTCTGAGCTCTCCTGCCTAGTCAGACGGGGGCATTCTGGTGTCTGTGCCATTAGCACTCTATTTTCTCCATTATGTGACTCTGTAGGTCTTCCCCCCTTGAACTGTGAGCTCCTTAGCCTGGGGACTGTGCCTCTTTCATTCCTGAGTCTCCCACCTCCTTCCAAAGGGTGCCTGGTGAGGGCCCGGTGAGTGCATTTCCTTTGATGTGAGGGATGCCATCCACACCCCGGCCATGCCTTTGGGGTGCCTCGCAGTATTCAGCGCTCAGAGGGGCCTTGAGCAGCAGAAATGGGGTGGGCTGCAGACTGGGTGGAGTGGCACAGAGGAAGGTTGTGTGTAACGTCAGACCGAGCAGCAAGACCAGCATGAGCCTTCTCTTGTACCCAGGCCCGGCTGAGAGAAAGGGGAGCCTCCTCTGTGTCAGAAGAATTAGACACACTTCCTTGTTCAATCCTCATGACCCCCCAGTGAAACAGCAGCTGTTATTATTCTCCTTTGAGGAAGCTGAGGCCCAGTGAGGTCACACAGTGAGCAAATGGGGCAGATCTGAGTGTGGATCCCAGATGCGTCTCATGCCCGCCACTTGCTCTCTCCCTGCCCTCCGGTAACATGGGAAAGAAGACGCTCACACATGGCCTGGCGCACAGCAGGGCTCAGCATGGACTCACTGCCGGGACGTGGGGGCCAAGCCCTGAGAATGTCCCTACAGCCGGGAGTTGGGAAAGGGAGAGAGGAGGGGGCACCCAGAAAGTCATTATTAATTTATTTATGATCATGGCATTCCCCATGGGGCAGGGGCTCCCCCCACCCAGAGCTGGGACAGATGGTGTTCCTGGGAGCCAGCAGTGTCTCGGCAGCCACCGCCACCTGCCAGGAAAGCCTGGATTTGTCATCCTCCCAGGAAGCCATGGGGGGACACGGCTTTGGAGAAGCTGAGACCCGCCTTGGTGCTGGGAGCTAGGCCCCAGGGGAAGGAGCCAGTCCCAGGCTCCTCATTTATATATACCTCTGTGTACCACCCTCTTTGCCTAGGCCTGGGCCCAGTTCCCTACAAGTGCAAGTCCTGCCCCTCCTGTCTAGCTCCACCGAGCCCCAGCAGGAGGCCTCTCCCGATCATACCCATTGGATCCCTTTGCTTCTGTTCTGTCTCCCCGTTTCCTTTGTCTGGGTCCTGCTGCCTCCTCCCTCAGAGGGAGGGTCTTAGGCTGTGAGCCCCTCAGCTCTCAGCTCTGGCCTGTCCCCCAGCCTCACATCCACCCTGAAGATGGCAGCTGTCTGCCTGGCCTCTGGGCAGAGCCTACTCTATCTCTGGGCTTAGTTAGCACCCCATCCCAAGTGCCTAGGCCCATGCTCAGCTCTGCTGGGAGAGAGTGCCAGGCACTCCCCAACATAAAAAGGACAGGACCGGAGAGAGCAGGGACCCTAGGATATGGTCATACTACAGGGACAGCGGGGCGGAAAGAGGGAAGAGGGATGGGGTGACTGAGAAGGACCCCCCCTCCCCCTGCCAGGGTAGAAGCTAGAGACAAGGCCTCATCTAGCAGACTGACTATGGGTCAGATGGGCATGTGTCCAAGTCCCAGTTTCACTGCTTTCTAAGAGTGTGAGCTTGGGCCAGTCCCTTAACCAGCCTGAGCATCAGTTTCTTCACCTGTCAAAGGGGATAAGAAGATCCATCATTATTGGACGTAATCACAGCAGAGCTGCTAGGGCATGTTACAAAGTATGTGTGAGCTGCCTGGCCCAGGCCTGGCCCACAGCAGGTCCTTAGAGGGAGCTGGCTCCCTCCCTGCTTCCCACAAGGGTGAGATCCTTGGAGCCAGGCCTAGGCTGACAGGGTGCACCTTGGGGCTGGGCCAGGGTTAATGGAGGTTCTGTGGGCACGGCACGTTCTCCTGGCACTGGCAGCTTGACAGCCAGGGGAGCAGGGCTGCCAGCACCCATCCCTATGGCGGGCATCTGTTCAGCACACCCTCTTGGGATGGCTCCCTGGCTCCTGTGCCAACCCGCCAGCTTGGGGGAGGGCTCTTCACACTCAGCCTGGAATCCTCCTTCAGGGCCAGGGCCATTGCTCTCTGGATGTTGGGGTGGAGGCAGTTCAAGTAGTGAACTGAGCACGTTGGTTCCATGCCCTCTCTGTGCTGGTTCTCGGGGCCCAGATGGATCTTGGGAGCAGTAGCTAGGGCAGAGGCTGGGGGAGAGGCAGACGTAGACAATGGCGCAGGTATCCCCACTAAGCACGCTAATGCTCTGCCCAGCACTGGCTCCTCTGTCGCTGCTCATGGGATAAATAGAGGCCACACCCCTTGGCATTGTCGGCCCTGCCTGCTGGGCCCCCTCAGGGCTACCCCTTGCTCCCGGACTTGGCAGTGCTTATTACTCCCCAGGACACCAGCTCTTCCTGGCCTCCCTGCCTTTGTTTGCACCGACCCCTTTCTCTGGAATGCTTTTCCCTTTTTTCTCTGCCTACTCCCTTTTTAAGCCTCAGGTTAGAGGTCACCTCTTCTGTAGAGTCCTCCCAGATTGCTCCCTCCACTCAGGTCAAGTCAGTCTCCCCTCTTTCCTGGGCACTCACAGCTCCCAAGCTTCCCTGAGCTCTAGTTGGGTAACTTGTTAGCCCATGTGGTTGCATATCCTTTCCCACCTAGTTGTAAACACATGGGGGATAGGAACCAAGGCTGAGTCTCCTTTGTCTCTCCTGAGCCCGCATGGGACCTGGCAAGGCCTCGTACATAGTAGGTGCCCAATTAATGTTTCTTGATTAAAGGAGAATGGCTGTGTGAAGTGTTGGAGGAGTTCCAAGAAAGGGCAATTGCTGGATTGGGGAGAGTCTTGGAGACTTTCTGGAGGAGGTGGCCTTGGAACTGTGAAGGATGGGGCGGGTCAAGGCCGTGGACTGATGAAGCCAAAGATCAGCTAGATAGTCAGAGAGGTCCATGTGGCCAGCTTTTGAGAAAACTACATGAGGACAACAAGGTCCAGCCCAGGACTGGGAACAAGCAGATGGAGAGCCTGAAACAAAGACTCAGCCCCAGAGGGGACTGTGGGAGGCTGGCTTGGTGCTGAGAAACCAGATCCAAAAACCCCTCTGCCCCTGGGTCCTGGCCTGAGGAATGCGTGGTCCCAGAGTCTGGGGTGAGGCTGAGGCCACCAATGGTGAGTAAATGGGCCCAGTGTGGCAGGCTAGTGATAGGCAGGACTAGGCATAGGGCTAGGCAGGAGCTGGGGTGATCCTGTAAGGTAAGATTGCTGTGGGAGCTGAGAAAGTCTTCACACATAGAAGGAGCCGCTGGGGCCAGGCCGTGTGGGCAGGATGCCCTGGGTCTCCGTGAGAGAAGGCCCAGCACGTCAGTGCAGCCCAGGCAATGGGCAGGGAGCACCTGGATGCGGCTGGAAGGGCTGCTTTCCAGCAGGCAACACTTTCTGGCTTGTTTAAAATTCTTGAGTGAGTGCTCCTAACTGGCAGGTGTGCCAGCCTCCTCCTGGGTTCTCCACGTCAGGATTAAGTGGCCTCAGTGATGCCCCATGGCCCCAAGGGAGGCAGCTAGTTGGCCATAGCATCCGGCCTCTATAGGGGCCCCGAGGCCCTGCCATCTGCCTGTGCCCACCTGTTGGACCGCACAGGCTTGGGCTGTGTAGGGACTTGGGGCCAGGGAGGTGGTCTCAGCTGCCACCCAGTCCGTCTGTCTGTCCATCCATTTGTCCACACCCCCGCCCAAACAAGGACCAGGTGGAGATGGGCAGGCATGGGTCCTGCAATCCGAGAAGCTTAGTCTAAAGGAGGAGGCATCAAGTACCAGGGATTTATACCCAGAAAAGACATAAGCTCAGACTGTGCTGGGCATTAGGCAGGCCAAGGCCCAGGGAGGTCAGCCCCCTTGAAGGCTTGGAATGGAGGCTCAGAGAGACGCAGAGACTGGCTCAGAGGCACGCAGCAGGTCTGAGGTGGTGTTGGGGGTAGATGCTGTGAGCCCCAGAACAAGGTTCCTCAGGCGGGCCCCTCCCCCACCACCCTGCCTGGTCCTTGGCTGTAAACACTGAGAGAACAAGTTCCGTTTCCTGGGAAATATTTATCTCAGGCCGTGTGGGGAGCGTGTGCTGGCCTCCCTGTGTCCTTCCTGCAGGCTGGCCTGGGGCGGGAGGGAGGTGAGGGGGCCTGGCAGCCATGGGGGGCAGTCTGCGGGGCCGGGCCGAAGGCAGGGCCAGGAAGGGAGTGCCCGGAGGCTCCTCTTGGAGCCAGAATCTAAATGCTGGAATGGGGGAGGGGGGGAAGGATAGCAGAGAAGTCTGTTTTTCTCCAAATCCCACAGCATAATTTGCCTGTCTCCCATGTTCTTGTCTTCGTCTCTGGCAGCCCTGTCTCTTCCTGGTTCCTACCTCCAAGTGTTTGCTCCTGTCTGGTGCCCCCACCTCAGATGCATTTTCTTCCTTGTCTTCATATTTGCCAGCTCTCAGCTGGCTTCCTCTGGGAAGGCTTCCCTGATTCTCTAACCCCCTAAGCTTTTGTCCTCCTCTTCCACCTTCTGTCCTTCTCTTCCGGCTCCCAGCAGCTTCAGACTGAGCCTCATAGACCAGTGTAGACAGCCTCTTCCAGACAGCCCTCGAGTCCCCTTCCTGGTCATCCTGGGAGTGGGTGGGGCAGGGCCCAGAGGCCACCTCCTTTCAGTGGACAGGGCATGAGCCCAGGCACGTGGGGAATCCAGGTTGATTGAATGGGGGGAATATCCCACGGGGCCCAACCAGAATGATGGGGGGG
>NW_026059355.1:0-9352 GCF_023721935.1 Panthera uncia
GCAGGTGGTGCCAAGTGATCTTGTTGAGTTTAAAAAAAGGGGGGGGGTCTCTGGGGGGGCTCGGTCAGTTGAGCATCCGACTTTGGTTCAGGTCGTGATCTCACAATTCATGGGTTCGAGCCCCACGTTGGGCTTTGCACTGGTGGCACGCAGCCTGCTTGGAATTTTCCATCTCCCTCTCTCTCTCTGCCCCTCCCCCACTCACACATAAGCGCATTCTCTCAAAAATAAACATTTTAAAAAAATCTAAAATCTAAAAGGCAGCACGAGGCCCTGCTTTTCTAAGGCCTGTTATGGCCCAGGCCCCCAGAGACTCAGTTTCCTCTTCTCTGACTTGGTACCTACAAGCGCCAGCCTCAGGGAAGGCTCTGAAGAATGGACGAGAACACGCTTTGCAAGACACTTTGAAATTGGTGGCCCTTTCAGGGGAAAAGGGCTTTTTGCGACTCCAGTGTGAAGATATTTTTTATCTGTGCGCATAGCCTGCGGTCTCAAAACCACACCCACAAACGCCCGTCTCTCTCCGGCCTGGCTTCTGTGCCTCAGTTGCTGAGCCTTGAAGCGGTGACTTCCTTTGTGTTGGCCCTGCAGGGTTGGAAGCCCGGGGAGCCTCCTAGAGGCCCAGGCAGTCTCGAAGGATGCCAGAAAACAAAGACCACACAAAAGCATAGACCAGAGAGAGGGTGCAGGTGTGTTCAACTCCTAGGCCTGGGCACTCGCATCTGGCGTCAGGGAGGGACAGTGCACTAAAGCCACATGCCTCTGGGATATCCCGGTGGACCTAAGGAGAGTCTGGTGATGGGCTCTGTGAAATTTAGCATCGCCTTCCTTGCGGTCCTGCCATCTTTTGGTTCGAAGGTTGTGTGCAAAGGGCACTTGCTTTGCTTGCCCAGTCGGTTTAGGCCAGAGCAGTAGAATGTGGGAGCTGGGCATGCCTCATGGACATTTTGCTAGTCCAGTGATTCAGCAAAGCATTTGTGAGATTTTGCTAATAGTTAAATATCTACCATAGGCTGAATTTTAGATTGGCTAAAAAGAAAGGTGAAATGAGGTAATCACAATTATGTGATTTTTTTTTTTTTTTTTTTTTTTTTTTTTTTAAGTTCTGGCATCTTGTGTTCCCTGCCTACCAGAAATATTCCAGGAGAACCGTGATAATGCCTTTCGTCTGCTAAGCCTTCCAGATGGCAGTTTCTTAGCCAGTGAGCAAAAGAGGGAGTGTTTGAGGTTTATGAGTAAGTTAATTCTCTTCCTTGGTATGACCCAGTGAACTCTTATTTGTGATGTGTACCGGGTGCCAGTGATCTGTCATCTGAAGACCTTAGCCCTACAGGGCCTTTAAAAAACCACTGCACCTCCTTTTAAGAGGAGGACGTCTTCAAATTCCCAGTAATAAATGACTGCCGTAATAGAGCACTTAACACGCTTTCTCAGGATACTTTCTGTGATCTAAGTGGACTCCACGTTCCTTGAGAACAGAGGCCTTCCCTCCTGCCAAGTAGCGCCAGTGTAGAGGGAAGCTGGGCTGTGCCTTTTCCAGATGGCGCATGGCCTTAGTTCCTGGACTGTGTTTATAGAGTTCTTCTCCTGGCTATGAGATCCTCCCTTGTACTCATTTGATCCAGGGATGTTGACTGAGCATGCACGCCTATAACTACAGTACAGGATGGTTTCAGATAATTCTTGGATTTTAGGCGCTCTCACTCCAGTGGAGAAAAGACGTATAAATAAATACACAGAAGGGAAGTGGTATGTATGCCCGAGTCTGGAGTGGTCAGGGAGGCTTTCAGAGGAGGTGGTATTGCTGTGCATTTTGAAGGAAGTTTAGGGATTGTCTGAGCACAACACTTGCTGTGTGTGTCTGTGCACGCGCGTGTGTGTTTTTATGATGTTTGTTTATTTTTGAGAGAGAGAGAGACCGAGAGTGAGTGGGGGATGGGCAGAGAGAGAAGGAGACACAGAATCTGAAGCAGGCTCCAGGCTCTGAGCTGTCAGCACAGAGCCCAACACGGGGTTCACATTCATAAACCCTGAGATCATGACCTGAGCCAAAGTCAGATGCTCAACGAACTGAGCCACCCAGGTGCCCAGTGCTGTATATATATTTTTCCCCTCCCAACAACAGAAAAAAACCCTCATCAAACTTGCTAGGATGCAGAGCTGAGCCTACATTCTGCATTTTGCTGTGTATACCCCTGTGCACTGTGATAGCTGTAGTGCTGGTTCTCTGGGGTCCTCTTCCTTTGTCTTTGTCCTGTTCCCAATCACTTTGAGGGCGCTTGCAGCCTACCTTGGCTGTAGCACTCTTTGAACTCGTATAGTCGATTCTCAGACGTTACCACTTAGTTTATCTCTGTTAGTTTTGTTCCCCAACTGGATTTTAAACTCCGTGAGGCCAGGGACCACCCCATCCACATCAAGCACAATTGCAGCAGGTGCATACAGCAAGCACTAAGGGAAGGCTGGTTGAGGATTTTTTATATGTTCTTATTACCTGGCTCTGTAAGTCTGACAAGACAGTTCAGCAATGACTCCGGTATGAACAGAGTGGTGTTTTTTGTTTTGTTGCTTTGGTGGTTTTGTTTTTAGGAAAGCATGTGTCTGGTCAGCAGCATATCACCAATTTGATGTCCATTCATTCATTTATTCATTCATTCATTCATTAGCAGGCTCCACCTTTGGGGATACTCCTCTTTTCCTACACTGAATTTTTCTGAATGCTGCATTTTTACTGTGCTGGGGATTTTTTTCTTTAAACTCTATAATTGTTTTGATAAATCTCTATCTCTTGGATACTGGCTTAGAGATAATTCTTTTCCATTAAGTACTTCTTAGAGTGGTTGACCATAAACCGTTTAAGAAATCACCGCATTTATTAACGACTTTTGAGATTTGGCAGCAATTTAAATTGATAGTAATGGAATGTGCTTTGAGTGGAGAACTGTTCAGACAGACAGTGTTTCACCCTGTAAACCAGGGTAGAGAGGAGGATGTTTCTGACAGGAAAACCTAACTTATCTGTGGTTTAGGTCAGTGTATCAAGCAATTCAAGACTCAGCAGTAGTGATTGCTGTGTAAGAATTAAAAGGAAACACATGGTAGGCACTGTTTTAAGTGCCGCATGCATATATTAACTTATTTAATCCTCCCAGTGCCCCTGTGTGATGTCTGTGCTGTTCCTCTTCACCCTTTGCTGCTGAGGACATTGAGGCGTGGAGAAGCATGTGACCTGTCCATGAGTATGGTCATGTGCCCATAAATAATCCCTGTGGGACTGAAGATATTCTGATTACATATAGTGTGTAACTGGAAGATTAGGAGATTCAGAAAGAAGTTACTCTTTTGACAGTTTAGGGCAATTATGTTTCTTGTTTCCATCACAGATTGTGCATGCTTAGGATCGTTAGCTTTTTCTGGTTTTTCAATTGTGGAAAAAAAATCTATATATGATGATTACATTTGAACTCTTGTAGAGGCTTCTAAAACAAATAACTTCATGTTTTGATAAGCTAAGAGACTTTCAAAGCATTCCTGTTTCCCAAGCAAAGTGGTTTCAGTTAAAAATGATAAACTTTGCCTCTTTGCCGATGATGCTGGTGAGAATGCCTTTGGAAAAATGTGAGTGTAATTTATACATAATATGCTTTTTCTCTGAAGTCTTATTAGAGCAGAGTGTGTACTCTGTAGCTTGGTTTTGGTATCCTAGCAAGTTGGCTATTCTGTTGTTGTTGCTGTTTTTTCAAAGCTGGGGCTGCAGATTCCTGTGCTTTGAGGGACCAGGCAGAAAACAAGCCATCAAGGGGCATCTGGGTAGCTCAGTCAGTTGAACGCCCAACTCTTGATCTTGGCTCGGGTCATGATCTCACGGTTCATGAGTTTGAGCCCTGCGTGGGGCTCTGCACTGACAGAGTGAAGCCTACTTGGGATTCTCTCTCCCTGTCTCTCTGCCCCTACCCTACTTGTGCTGTCTCTCTCAAAATAAATAAACAAACTTAAAAAAAAAAACAACAACAAACAACTATTGAGTGTCAGGAGTGGGGTTCGGTAGGGAGCGATCGGGAGTGAGGTAAAGGATCAGCCGAGCTCCTGCCAGTCCTGGCAGTTGCTTTCCTCCATTGATGGCTGACCAGAGAATACACGGCCTGTGTTGACAGATGTCACCAATTTTCAGTTGGAAAAACACATTGTTTAAGTGAAAACTTTCCCAACTTCAGGACTCTGGAAGAAAATTCAAGTTAAACCGGTACCAGAGAGCGTGGTGGGCCCCACATACAAAGGAGAATAGGGGACTTGGAGGGAGCTCAGTGTCCAGCCCTAGACTCCCCTCCTGTGGCATGAAATTTCTGCTCTCACGTGCCTGTTTGGTTGTGCAGTACATACATGTATCCCTGAAAAGTCTTAGGTAAGCTAATTTTCTTTTCTATATTTTAAAAATAGCCTTGTACCTTTTAATGGAAGGTTAAGAGACTTCTGATGAGTCCTTTGTACAGCGAGTAATCACTCACTGTATTTATTTTGTATGTTTGTACTTCTGTGTTTCAGTGGAGAATGGGGTTAGATATGGTGTACTGCCTGAGTTAAGGAGGTCATGAGCTAGGCATGCTTTGAGTTACTCAGATTCTTCTGCTGTGGTGTTTGTTGTAATGGGATGTGACCTGTCAGGGGAGCTGTAGGTGCTCGGAAGAGTGGCCCTTAATACTGGTATCTAAATTCGAGGCATGTTGCCTGTATCTTCCAGTTTCAAAAAAAAATCTATGTCAGTCTGGTTCTTTATAACCTAGTGCTGTTACTGTTTTATTCCTCTCCCTCCCCCCTTGTTTTATATTCAGTCCTTCTCTGGCTCACAACAGCAATCCAGTCCAAAGATTTACTTTTTCTATTTCCAACGCTATCATTATTTTTATGTAAAAAGTATGCTTTGAGTTACAGCAATTCATGGGGATCAAGCTTCTACTCTGTAGGGAGAAAAGAGATGTCATTTGCTACAGAGTTTACACAGACAAATGTCCTGCTGCATGCTGTGTTTCCACTGTAATCCAGGGGTTTATTTGTGTGACGCTTAAAGAAAAATTACCATATTTGGGCTGACTCTAAGCCAAGATGATATAGGCTCAAAGTTTTTCTTGGAGGAATGGGGGGACAAGGGGGATGGAGACATTTGGAAGAAATAGTCCTTTCTTCCCTATTTTATCATTGGGTTTTCATTTACAGATTATTTAACACATTACATTTACTCATGGAACTCTGTTGCTTTTGTTTTTTCTGGGCCCCCTTTTTTCTTCTTTTGAAACAATTTCAGATTTCTAGGAAAGTGGTTAAGAAGACTGAAAAGGAACTCTGTGTGTGTGTGTGTGTGTGTGTGTGTGTGTGTGTGTGTGTGTATAAAATATATCCTTCACTGAAGGACTCCATTCGAGTTTCTCCAGTTATTCCAAATATGTCTTTCACACCTTTCTAGCCTCCTTCGATCTGAAAGAGTTCCTCATTCTTGTCTTTCATGATGATGACATTTTTGAAAATTGCCGGCCAGTTCTGTAGAACATCCTTCCTTTTCTTAGAGGGTATTCTGTATTCCTCCTGCAAACCCCAGCTTGTGTTACCTTCTCTGCAGAGAGGTAGGCTGTACCCTAGAGGACTTGGTGGCTGTCTCGTTTAGGTTTCTACAATGCTCCATTAATACGTTTATTTGAGCATTTTTGATATTCAGTCAGTAATTACTGTTTGATTTCTATGGGCCAAGTAGGATGCATTTAAGAATGAAACAGACTTAAAAACAAACCCTGCTTCTATGAAGCTTATTTACATTTTAGTGAGAACGTGTAAGCTTGCATTTTAGTGAGGGTAACAGACCACTAACAAGATAAATAAACTAGCAAGTATGTCAGATAGTGATAGGTGCTAAAGAGGACAAAATCAGGCGGGAGAGAGTGGGGTGGGTGTGATGGTTCTTGGTAGGGTGGCCAGGAGAGGCTTCCCGTGAGGGTGATTCTGGAGCAAGGCTCCAAAGGAAGTGAGGTAAAGGCCATGCAGATATCTGTAGGGGAGTGGTCCAGGCGGAGGGAGCCTAGAGGGTACAAAGGCTTTGCCTTGGATGGGCTGGGTGTGTGAAGGAGGCAGCATGGTGGCTGGAGCTGAGGGGAGAGTGGTAGGAAAGGTGAAATGGGAGATCAGTCAGGGCTTCTGGCCATGGAGTGTCCATGAGAAGCCTTTGGAGAGTTTTGAGCGGAGAAGTGACATGATCTGGCTTATGCTTGAGAAAAGAACTCTCTGTTACATAGGGAATAGCAAATATGTGGGGATAGGAAGAAGGGTAGAAGCAGGGAGAGCGATTAAGGGAATGTGATGAGCCCTTTGCATAGTTGTTTGTCCTGAAGGCACACTGAAGGGACTTAGTGGCTCTCATACTTGAGGACAACCCATTTGTGTGGGTTGTTGGTGATGCAGACTTTTTTTTTTTTTTTTTTTTTTTTTTACATAGAAACTAGAATTCATTAGGTCTCACCTGTATTGTTAACAACTACCCTCCAGGTGATTCTCAGGTGGGTGGTCCTTGAACCACAGGTTGATAAATACAATAACAAGTGATTTTGGAATGAGTGAATAATTGGTGTATGGAAAATCCTTTAGAGATACTTAGGTATGAAGTGTTTCTGCTCTTCTTGCTTTATTTCTTCTAAACATATTACTCAATTTCTAAAAATTCTTGTAGTGTAAATTTTATAACTGATTCAGTGCATAAAGCTCTAGGCAAGAATATTTTTTTTAAAGAGCAGTGTATTTTGTGAAATAAACATAATACTGACATGCTATTTTCCAGCCCCCTAAACACATGGTTTCGGAAGGAATGGATAAATAGTACTAATAGGATTCATTTGCAAAGAAGCTATTAAATGTATTCAAGAGAAATTGGATTCAAGGAGTAGGTTGGATGAAGCCATGAAAGAGAGGAACGAGTATTTTAGATACAAATGTGTGTTTTAGAACTGGAGTGGACCAGGTCTGGCTGGGTGCTGTATGGTCCCAGAGGTCCATGGGATGTATCTCTGAAGGAGCCCTGGGAACAGGGTTAAGTGCAAAGCGTTAAGTGGCTTTTTTCTTCTTATTGAATTAAAATTCAGTCTTGCATGGTAATGTTCATTTGAACATGAAAACAAGTTGTGCCTTTTTTTTTTTTTTTTTTTTAAACTGTGATGTTGTGGTCAAGAGCATGGACTTTGGAGCCAGACTAGTTTCACATCCTGTTCTGAACTATCAGTGTCACTCAGTTTCCACATTGGAGAAAAATAACAATACCTACTTCACAACCTCATTGTGAGGGTTGAGAATTAATGATCATAAGGTACTTAGAGCGGAGTCTGGCATACTGTAAGGACTTAGCAATTACTGGCTTTTTCCTCCTCCTCCCCCTGCCTATTTTTATTGCTATTGTTATATTTCAGTGCTTTCAAACCATATTTTGTTTTCTGGAATGCTATGCATTTTCAATGATTGTTGTTTTAGGATGAGTATATTTATTAGTCGTGTCTAGAAATATGCTCATTTGTGCCTCTGGTTATATAAAGTTTAAAATCTTAAGTATAGTGTTTGTCCTTTTGTATTTATGACCAGCACTTCCTGGAAGTCAGTTGCCATCACTTTTGTAACATTAGCTTCCCCCTGCACTCCCCGTATAAAAGAGGGATGCTCCTACTTGCTTGAGAGATGTGTGGTGAGCATTAATGAATAGGTTAATGTTTGTGGCTCTACCCCATTAAGTACTAATTAGCATTAGTTACTGATCTTATAGTCTCTCCAAGTACCGTGATCAACTGATTCTTTGAATCAGGGGCTTAGAACTTTTCCCTATGTACTGTGGGAAATAGTGCGTGAGAACATTTGCTGTTTTATTACTACCCATATCTAAAATTTTTATGCCTCCCCAACAACAAAATAAAGTAAATCAAGTAACTTCTTGTAGAACTTACTAATAAAATGTTACTTGTTAAATATATATTAAGTGAGTCTTTTTTCCGCTGGGAGATCATCATCTTTCATTTTTGATTTTATTTTCTCATCGTTTATGCAGCAGTTCCATCTGTACTTAGCACTAACGTTCTAAAAATTCCCACAAGTCTGTGAAGACCGTATAGTAGAGGCAGTCCTAGGATCGCAGTTTAAAGAAAAAAAAAAAAGTTTGTGTTTCAGTTCTATTTCACCAGAGGGTAAGATTTGGAGCTTCTGTACCTCAGGACCTTTGTCTATAAAACAGGGATAATAATGCTTTTGAAATAGCATAAGTTAAATACCAGGCACAAACACCAGCATGTATGCCTGACTGTAGCTAATACTCACAATGATTTTATTACTTTTTCCAATATGGTTGAATGTGGTAATATAACTGGAACCAATTTCATAGTTTTCATAAAAAGCAAAAGAAGATATTTTTTCGGGTCTTACTGTCAATTGGATTTCTGCCTGACATAGACTTACCTTAAAGCTCTTATTTCCAGACTTGTGGAGGACACCTCTTCTGTCAATTGACAAAATTATATCATTCAAAGGATGTGAATATGCAATTGTGTGTATGTTATATTCAAATAAAGTAATTCAGTGTGATGCAATTTGACATTTCCCGATTTTTGTATGAAAATTGTGGGTCACTCAAGGAGTAGGTAACCAAGGGCATAACTCTATATCCAAGGAGGGGCTTGGCCTGAACCAGACTGGCTTCTGCTCGGCTAAAGGCAATGTTTATTTAACCCTGAGACTTTTGCTCCCATAATTACAAAGTTAAAATTCAATTCCTTGCTATGTAGGCCTGAAAGGATTAGTTACACTCTTGATTGATATGTAAAGAGTTTTATAATCTCTGGAACTATGTATGGCTTTTGTGAAGTGAAATAATCTAAACCGTAATTTTGAAATGGGACAGAACATATTATTATAGGTTTATTCTTAGGATTCTCCTCTTTTGATTTGCCTCTGTAATTAAATATCTACTTGGCGGTGAGGGTGATAGAGGAATGATTATTCTCTCGCTTTTAATCGCTGTTGATTTCTTCGTGTTACTTTGAAGCGGTGTCCAACTGTCTTCCCCGGCTTTCAGATGCTTTGATGAGACAATAGGACCCTGTTAAGTACATAACCAGATTCTTTCCACACAGCTCCCTCATGAGGTCTATTTTAAGTTAGGTGGCTGGATGTTCAGACTGAAAAGCATTTATTCACCAGTTCTGATAAAAGGTCAAGTAGTTTAACTTCTTACATAGAAGACCGAGGAACCTAAAAGTATTGCTCTCTACCACCATGACTCCTTCCTTGCCCCACCCTGCAAAAAAAAAAAAAAAAAAAAAAAAAAAAAAAAAAAAAAAAA
>NW_026059355.1:9452-10137 GCF_023721935.1 Panthera uncia
AAAAAAAAAAAAAAAAAAAAAAAAAAAAAAAAAAAAAAAAAGTGTAGAAAGAAGTAAAATGATGCTTATCTTCTTTGTTAAAGTGTTAGAAGTGAGACCTTTTTCAGATTTGTTCTTATTGGTGAATCTCTTGTCCTGCTCTGTCACCTTCCTCTTTCTTATTCCACCAGTTTGATTATTTTGTTACATTCTACTTATAAGATGCTCCTTTGTGCAGATTCCTTTTCCTCTACCCCACTATTCATTTTTTGGAGCTCCTGAAAGGTTCTGGCCAAGCTTCTCATGTTCTACACTCTGTATTTTCTCTTAAGCATTTTATTTTAATTTATCAAAAAAATTTGTTAAAATATTTATTTTTAAAGGAGACAGAGCAAGCATGAGTAGGGGGAGAGGCAGAGAAAGAGGGGGAGACATAGGATCCCAAACAGGCTCCAGGCTCTGAGCTATCTGCATAAGAGCCTGACGTGGGGCTTCAACTCGCAAACTGGGAGATCATGACCTTAGCCAAAGTTGGATGCTTAACCCACTGGGCTGCCCAGGCACCCCTATGTTAGTTTATTTGTAAGTTTATTTGAGTGAGAAGAACATGAGCACAAAAGCAATGGAGCCAGCAGGGGCGGGGGGTGGGGGGTGGGCAGAGAGAGAGAGAGAGAGAGAGAGAGAGAGGAAAAGGGGGAATCCCAAG
>NW_026059356.1:0-73711 GCF_023721935.1 Panthera uncia
ACTCCATATCGTCACTCAGATCTTCCCGATTGGATCTATGTATCCAACGCAATCCCAGTCAAAATCCCAGAAAGTTCTTTTGTGGATGTCAACAAACTTATTCGAAATTTATTTGGAGAGGCCAAAGATCCACAATATCTAAAGAGAACAAAATTGGAGAAGTGACACTACCCAGCGTCAAGACAGTATCGTGTTGGCAAAAGAATAGTCAAATGAGTGGAACAGAAGAGAAGGCCCAGAAGTGGACCCACATACAGTCAACTGATTGTTGGTGAAAAAACAAAGGCGATACGATAGCACAAAGTCAGTCTTTTCAACTGGTGCTGGAACTGAAAATCCACAGGCAAAAAAATGAATCTCGACACAGACCTACCACCCTTGAAAAAATGAGCTCAAAATGGATCACAGAGCTAAACGAAAATTGCAAAACTCTAAAATTAAAAGATTTTAATTTATTTCTTAAAAAAAGGTAATTTAAAAAAAATTAAAAGAGAAGAAAATTTCAATGACTTTGGGTGTGGTGAGGACTGTTTAGAAACAATACCAAGGGCACCATCCATGAGAGATAAAAACCTCTTCTCTGACATGGCAAGAGAAGGAAAAGACAAGCCACAAATTGGGAGAATTTGCCGCTGACACGTCTGATATCTCCACAATATACACACAAGTTTCAAACTCAACCATGACAAAATCTGATTTTTTAAACGGGCCTAAGTGTGGGTTTCCTTGTATGGGATGAGTCATTTAGCTCTTGCTGATTTCATGATTTTTGTCTTTATCCTACAATAGTTTGTGATGTTTCTACATGTGGCTGTCTTTGTGTTCACCTTTGGGGGGGGGGGGGGGGTGGGGGAGTAGTTTCTTGGATGCATAGATGAATGTTTTCATCACCATCTCAAAGGGAAATTGGCTGCTGAACCCACAGTGGAAACTGAGGAAGGAAGATACAATCAAATGTCTTTTCTTTGGAAAGGCAGTGCATGTTGGATTTCCAACATTAGCTCTAGCTCTTCTCTTTGTCTTCTCTCCTGAATAGCACTCTTCCCAGAGGGGGTCCAAACCACTGGATTGATCGAGTGGTCAAGGTAGCTCTCCCCCCCATGATGCTGACCCAACTGGTACAGCTGGAACCTGTCCTCCCTCCCAAAGAGAGTCTCAGTTTTTCTAGAAACGATGAGTTTAACAGAGAGGCACTAAGGTTTACTTATGTCTTGCTTCCCAACTGTTCTAGAATTCATAACACTGAATCATATGCACAAACATAAACAGTACGCGTCCTCTACCCCTCTCTGCCACAAATGACCCTGCTTCTTTCTAAGAAATTTAAAGTATTCTAGTTCGTTTTGCCTCTTCCTATCACAGACGCTCTTTCACTGCTGGTTGTTCCTTCTCTGCTTTTCCATACTGAGATGATAAAGGACTCACATCTAGCTTTTTTACATACTTTCCTGACGTGCTTCTACTGAGTACCTAGTTTCTTCCGTTCATCCCTCCTTCCAATTTTTTGTTGAATAGGTAATGCACAATGCTGTACAAAAACAGAACTAAGGCAGGTTCCATTTAACTATTAGTCTCCCTTAAAACTTCCTTTCTGTCCCTTCTGGAATGCTAGCCCTCTGGGGGCACCTGGGCGGCTCAGTCGCTTAAGCATCCAACTCTTGGTTTCAGCTCAGGTTGTGATCTTACACTTCATGAGTTCAAGCCCCGCATCAAGCTCCATGCTGACAGTGTGGAGCCTGCATGTCACTCTCTCTCTCCCCCTCTCTCTGCCCTTTCCCTGCTCGCTATGTCTCTCTCTCAAAAAATAAACGTAAAAAAATTTTTTAAAAAAATATGCTAACTCTCTGAAAATAGCACTAAAATAACCTGTTGATAAGCAAAGCTGAGTTTATTCCTATCTTGACAAGGGAGAGTCTCACCTTCCTAGAGCAGTAGTGTTATATCTGCTAATGGGGGCTGAAAAGTGAGGCTATTCGTGATGTTTTGGGGCTATGGTATATGACTGGTTTTCCAACTCAGGAGCTTAATTAGGACTGGGTGTCATGATAAAATAGTTTAGGATGTGTGGACCCAACAAAGACTTTTGAGGTCAGGGTTTCAAGCGCCTTAGAGAATTAACAGTCATTTGGTGGTGTTTATTGAAGAGCTGAACAGTTTGATGGTCATTGACCTGAGGGTTTTTTTTGCGAAGGTTCCCGAGAAAAACAATAAAGTTATACACAACTTTTGTCTTCCTGGACAAAGACTTTTTTTTTTTTTTTTGGAATAGCAATGCCATGCTGATGAAGACAGTAGAAGAGTAAAGTTGTATTATTGAAGACAAATGAATAGCAAAGTCATGTTGATGCAATCAGTAAGCACGCTCCCTCCTTACCCCCACCCCCACATTCTTTCCAGGAAATACATAGTATATAAAAATACAGATATGCCTTCAAATACAAGCTAATGTACAAGCATACGTGTGCTCATATATACATTAATACTATCCCCGCTATATGTAACGACATCTCGGACGTCCTTCCGCAGAGCACTCAAAGATTTACCTGAATTCCTTTTAACGGCAGCGTAATTTTCCACTTTAAAGATGGGTCATTATTAACTCAGCTTAATGCTGACAGATGTTATTTCCCCCCAGCTATCGCCATTATAAACAATTCCATACTAGAAAACACTGAACATGTCATTTCATACAGAAGTGAGCACAAGGAAGTGAAATGCAAAGTCAAAAGCTATCTGCACACGGAACTTCGACCAAGTGCCACACATCTTTCTGCGACACGTCTTACCGAGCGATGTCTCACCAAGAAGGCGCCAAAATGCAATCTCCCGTCATCAGGTCTCAAAGAGGAACGAAGAGCATAGGGAGAGGCAACAGGGCTCGGGGACGAAAGGCACGTGTCTGGAGCCACACTGCCCGGGATGGAATCCCACTTCCCTCTAGCCACGTCACCACAAGGCAAGTCACCTCCGTCGCGGTTTCTCTCTGAAGCGGGTTTAAGGATAGCACCCTCTTCACAGAGTTGTGAGCATCAAAGTCGTTAAGCTACGCAGAGTGTTCAGATGTGTGTCTGGCACCTAGTAAACTCTATCTAAGTAAACGAAGTACCTATAAGGCGTGATTATAGGAATCACCACCAGCAGAGACACGGAGCACCCAGTGCCTTCCAGGGATCTTAGGGCAGGAACCGGAAGCGGACGAACCGGAAGCATACGAACCGGAAGCGGACGAACCGGAAGCGGACGAACCGGAAGCTGACGAGAGAAGGCAACCTTCACGGGAAGCTTGGGTGAACACAATCGATTCTGTAACTTCCTGGGTGTAGCCACGCATTCAACCCCCCTCTTTCCATGTTCGATTAGCAATGAAATTCACAACTGATCTTAAGGGGAAATGAATCTGAAAGAAAAGGTATTTATTTATTTGTTCGAACATTTCCTATTCCCCTTCCATGTGATAGGATCTATCGATGGAATGCCTACTACATACTAGCTTCTCAATAAACGTTTACTGAATGAAGAATGAATTAGAAAGAGTCTCTGATGTTAAGGAACTCAGAACATCATTAGGGGAGAAAGATAAATGAGAATGACCATACAGAACAATGGGTGCTATAATGGAAATTGGTACAGGATGCTACAGAAGCATCAGACAGGGCCAACTAATGCAGACTAAGGGTCACAATACACTAGAAAAGAGCTTGTCCAAGTTAGTAAGGGAAAGGTGACTCACGGATGCGTTGCAGAGGGCATCTGGTTAGACAGATCAACATTTACAAAGGTCTAGGAAATGTGGAGGTAAAGCTCCAGATCCAGAAGGTCCTACGAATGAATCCTACTTCCCGCCTCGGGCGAGGTCCACTCCTCTCTATAACACACTTTCCACATCTACACAGCGGGTAACATTAGTCCTTAACTGCAAATACAGCCAGGATCGAAGAGGTTAGTGTGTAAGCCATTACACAAAATGGCTGACACATAGAAAGAGCTCAAAAAATGTTGGCCATAATTATCATCACCATGAGGGATGATGGTGCCACGTTCGGGAAATAAAGAGTGGTTCTGAATGGGTCCAGGGTCCATTCGGTGGCCTGCGGTGGCTTTAAAGAGGCAGAGTCCTTGGGGGCCTATCGTAAGGAAGAGAAACCCAGCTAAGTCTTTGGGGCTGAACAGCACCTTGGTGTGTGGGATTTTCCGAAATACAAAGGCTGAATTTGATGGAACCAAATGTGTCATTATGTACTTTCTACTATTGTGTGAGCTGAATGAGCCTGTATTAGCGCTGTTCACACCATTCCTAATATGCTGGCGTGAATCACATCCCTTCTCTGCTTCTGCCTTATCAGACTACCTGCACAAGGGAGCCCTGGCCCCTCTCCCGAGGGCATTTCCCGGCTCTTACCTGGTGGCGTGGACGGGGGTCACCTGCCTGCAGGAAGGAGAACCAAGGGTGTGTGAACGGTCTTTTGTTGTCACTCCTCCCTGATGAAACCCATTTTTTAAAATCTTTTAGGCCTGGATACTGGGAAATTGCCCACAGTGGCTGCAAACTCTGCTTTCTTTTAAATTAATAGCTCAGAGGACTTGATGCTTCAATCACGCTCTAGGCTCTCTTTTTAAATGTATTATTTTACATTTTCTCGCTTCCTCTTCCTGTCAGCCGCAGAGAAATTCCTGCCACTTATTTTCATTGACTTCATATCTTCACATCCTTGAATATATACATTTCCATTAAGATAAATAACCATTTATCTTGACCTTTATTACCTACCTGTAATCCAAACATAATAAAGATCCTCTGTTATTTTAACGGCTCAAATACTAGAGACAGAGAGCCTTCCCAAAGTTTGAAACCCAAAATATATTACTGTTTTTATTTACAGAGCAAATGGATCATCTAGCCTCTTAAGAATACACTCCCCATTCCCCACTGAGCGCCTGGGTGGCTCAGTGGGTTAAGCACCTGACTTGGGCTCAGGTCGTGTTCTTGTACTCCGTGAGTTTGAGCCCCACGTCAGGCTCTGTGCGGACAGCTCAGAGCCTGGAGCCTGCTTTAGATTCTATGTCTCCCTCTCTCTCTGCCCCTCCCCTGCTTGCTTTCTTTCTCTCTCTCTCAATAAATAAATATTAAAAAAAAAAAAAGATACGGTCAAACATATCCAGTCATTTCTGTCTCCATCCATCTTTATCTACCTTGCTGGAGCTTCTTTTTGTCTTAAGACCAGCGTTCTGCACTCCTCTTTCCTCCAGCTCCAGTCTGGCTGGGGTTGCTTTGTGGGACTGCTTTAGGGCTCTAATCCTGGAACTCTCCTTCACCAGCATTCCCCCCGATCCCCAGCTTTATTAAAGTATAATTAACAAAAAGAAACTGTACTATGTCTGAGGTGTACAATGCGATGATTTGATATATACATTGTGAAATGATTACCACAATCAAGCTAATTAACACATCCCTGACCGTGTGTGTGGTGAGAACACTGAAGCTCTCTCCCAGCAGATTTCAGGTATATAACACAGCGGTATGGGCTGTGGTCACTATGCTGCAAGCTCTATCCTTAGAACTTATTTATCTTGTTTCTTTTTTAATTTTTTTTCAATGTTTATTTTTGAGACGGAGGGAGACAGAGCATGAACGGGCAGGGTCAGAGAGAGGGAGACACAGAATCTGAAACAGGCTCCAGGCTCCGAGCTGCCAGCACAGAGCCCGACGCGGAGCTCGAACTCATGGACCGCGAGATCATGACCTGAGCCGGAGTCGGACGCTCAACCGACTGAGCCACGCAGGCGCCCCAGAAATTATTTATCTTGTAACTGTAAGTTTTTAACTTTGACCAACATCTCCCAGTTCCCCCGGCTGCTGGCAACCACCTGCTCCCGTGACCTTCACATTTTTAAATTCCACATATAAGTGAGATCATTTGGCTTATTTCAGTAACTGTTATGTTCTCCAGGTTCATTCACACTGTTGCAAATGTCAGCATTTCCTCCTTTTCTGAGGCTGGATAATGTGTGTGTGTGTGTGTGTGTGTGCGTGGGCACGTGTTTCTCTCCCACATTTCTTTATCCTTTCCTCTGTTGATGGATGCCTAGGTTGCTTCCATGTCTTGGCTATCGTGAGTAATGTAGCAGTGAGCACAGGGGTGCAGTTATCTCTCTACAGAACACCCCCTGTGCATGCAGAGCCGTGGTTAGAGAATTAAGAAAATTGGAATAAAGCCCCCATCCAGAGCTATGAAGGGTCTGAGACTGACCCTACTTGCAAGTTGCTGGCACGTTAGCCTGCCATCATGTCACAGATGCTGGCAGAAGACACAGACTCCTGGGTCTGAGACAAAGGATGTTATTATTCACAGCAATAGTATCGACCCTGGCTCTGGTTCTTCGAGCTCTGGTTCTCATACAGGAACAGAAGGAGGGCCAGGAAGTACCTGATCATGCAATGAATTGCATTAGAAAAATGAAACTCTGAGCTTGGGGCCCCCAAGTCTGCTTTAACGCGCAGTAAAGTTGCCTCCTCTGTGCTTCAGAGGGAGACACGGTCTATATTCCAAGGCCGTTCATTATACAAATTTCCTCGAAATGATAATCTAGGACAAAGGCGTGAAGTGTCTCTGTTCACAAGATGTGCAGAAAAGTGAGACCCAAGGAGAACGGTCCCAGTTCAAGTAGGTACTGTAGAACCTCAGAGGGAAGGAGGAAGACATCATGTGTGATGGCAGGTGGGGTAAATGCTGCCTGCAGGTGGGGGTAAATGTTGGCTTCTGGAATGAAGCACAGACACACTGAATGTCACCTGTGAGGGAAAAGCATCTTGGCTCTTATATGAGGAATGTATTCTTTTTTTTTCTTTAATGCTTATTTATTTTTGAGAGAGAGAGACAGCGCATGAGCAGGGGAGGGGCAGAGAGAGGGGGAGACACAGAATCCCAAGCAGGCTCCAGGCTCCGAGCTGTCAGCACAGAGCCCGACGCGGGGCTCAAACCCATGAACTGTGAGATGATGACCTGAGCCGAAGTCGGACGCTTAACTGACTGAGCCACCCAGGCTCCCCTATGTTTAACCATACCTAACTAGCTTTGGAAGAAGGTTTTCCTGTTCTGGAAAAAGAAAAAGAAAAAGGAATTGAGGTTGGATTAATTATGCATACTTCAAAACTGAAGTAAAAGGGTTCACTTACTAAAATTTAGTGAGAAAACAAAAGTTATGCTGGAAGAGATCCACACTCGTAGCGTGCTACCTGGCTCAGAATAAGATTTGCATATTGCAATGATGTATGTTCTGAAAACAGATTGAAGTGTTTTTTCATTAAATGCTTTTTTCTTTATTTTTTTTTGAGGGGGGGGGTGCAGAGAGAGAGGGACACACAGAATCTGAAGCAGGCTCCAGGCTCCGAGCTGCCGGCACAGAGCCCGACGAGGGGCTCGAACCCACGAACCGCGAGATCATGACCTGAGCCAAAGTCGGATGCCCAACCAAATGAGCCGCCCAGGCGCCCCCAGAATGAAGTTTTAGTAGGAGGATGACACGAGGAGAAGCATGCGTATGTGTTCATGGGTGCACAGTGTCGCAAATGAGCTGGGAAGTCAGGAGAGGATGTCTAAAACCTAGGAAGTCAGAACTATTATTGCAGCCATGTTATGGAGAAAACAGAGCCAGCAGAAATATGGAGGGGATACCACGGAAAACAGATAAAAGAGCTGAACGTGGGTGCTTGTAAGAAGTGAGAATCACAGGTGGATGGAGAACTGTTTTAATAACGAAGTGACATTTTGTATTTTTAATTCTGCATTTGGACTATTTGTAAAAACTAAATTCAGTTGTACAGAATTCACTTTCACTTTTGGATGACTAGAAGTGGTACATAAATCACCAGAAAATGAATCAAACAAAAAGCCTGGGGAAGAAACAGAGAGGAGGACGGTAATTTCCAGCAACATCTCTAGTTATAAAAGATGTGAGTTGGGGTGCCTGGGTGGCTCAGTCGGTTGAGCGTCCAACTTCGGCTCAGGTCACGATCTCACAGTTCGTGGGTTCGAGCCCCGCATCAGGCTCTGTGCTGATGGCTCAGAGCCTGGAGCCTGTTTCGGATTCTGTGTCTCCCTCTCTCTCTGTCCCTCCCCACTTGTGCTCTGTCTCTCTCTGGCTCTCAAAAATAAATAAATGTAAAAAAAAAAATTTTAAAGAAAAAAAAAAGATGTGAACTGATTAAGTTAATCGATTGAAACAAAAAGGCTCTCAGACTGAATTTTAATAATCTGGCACGACGCTATTAAAATAAAATTGAAATAAAAAGGAAAGGTTGAAAATGAAGAGGCTGAGATGGGATCCAGAAAAAGGCTGACAAAAAAAAGTTGATGTAGGGGCGCCTGGTGGGCTCAGTGGGTTGATTTCGGCTCAGGTCATGATCCTGGGGTTGTGGGATCGAGCCCTGCGTTGGGCTCCACGCTAAGCACGGAGCCTGCTTAAGATTTTCTCCCTTTCTCCACCCCCTACCTCTGCCCCTCTCCCCCACTTGTGCTTTCTCTAAAACAAAAATAAATAAATAAAGTTCATGTAATACTACAAACATTAGACAAAATACTATTCAAAGTGAAAACCAATAAGGAATCTAGAGTATTGATAAGCAAAATAATCTACCAGGGAAGTCTTCCACTCGTGAATTTATAAGGTCCTAACAGCATAGCTTCAAAACGTACTACACAGGGGCGCCTGGGTGGCTCAGTCGGTTGAGCGTCCGACTTCGGCTCAGGTCATGATCTTGCGGTCTGTGAGTTCAAGCCCCGCATCAGGCTCGTGCTGACAGCTCAGAGCCTGGAGCCTGTTTCAGATTCTGTGTCTCCCTCCCTCTCTCTCTGACCCTCCCCCGTTCATGCTGTCTCTCCCTGTCTCAAAAATAAATAAACGTTAAAAAAAAAATTAAAAAAAAAAACAAAACGTACTACACAAAAATTGATAAAACTCCTGGGAGAAACTGAACACTCAATCACAGGAGACATTGAGGCAGTTCTCTCATAAACTAACAAAACCGTCAGTGGGTCAATAGGGTTCAAAAGGGTATAAGGACAATTAACACGCCTGATCTACAAGTCTAACCTTCACACAGAGAATGGTCACGATTTTGACCCCACAGGAAGCCTCGAGAAATTCTGAAACACTGATATTATATAAACAATTTCCATGAACCACAACGCATTACATCCCCCGTCCCAAAAAAGGAGCCAAACCCTGGATCGCCGTCTTCATAGACGTGGATATTGACTTCATAAACACTTCGGTGCCGGCCATCATTCTAAGCACTTTTACTCACCGGATCTTTACAATAGCTGTTTGAGGAAGTCCTATCATCCCCCACATTCTACAAACAAGGAAATGGACACACGCAGACTTGGAACGACTTGCCCAGAGTCACGGAGAGTAAGTGGCAGAGTTAGACCGGGACTCCACGGTCTAAGCTCTTGATTGTTGTATCACGCTTATTCTACTAACATAAACATCTAAATATGCTGTGAGTTGGGGCGCCTGGAGGGCTCAGTCGGTTAAGCAACTGACTTCAGCTCAGGTCATGATCTCACAGTTTGTGAGTTCGAGCCCTGTGTCAGGATCTCTGCTGACAGCTCAGAGCCTGGAGCCTGCTTCAGATGCTGTGTCTCCCTTTCTCTCTGCCCCTCTGCCTCTTGCGCGCGCTCTCTCTCTCTCTCTCTCAAAAATAAGTAAACATTAAAATTTTTAAAAATAAACTGTGAGCTAAAGAAGAAACAAAAACAAAAATTTTAAAATACATAGTTCTACAACTTAACAGAAGCACTACAGATCAAAATAAATAAGGAATATCCAGAGCAGTTCCCAGAAAGCAATTTACAGCTTTCTAGGTTTACTGTAAGAGGCAAGATAAATAAAAGATTCTAATCCAAAAAGCCTGGAAAAGAACAAAATAAACCCAAAGGAAGTAGAAACAAATAATAATGAAGTAGAATTTAATTAAAATCCAAAGTAAACATGAAACAATAGAAATGTTCTTTTTTTTAAAGTTTGGAATCTCTGGAAAGATGAGTTTAAAATAACCTTCAACAACGATAAATCAGAAAGACTAAACAAAATGAAGTAGGAGAAACGGACACATAAGATGATTATAAAAACATACCTTGAACAACTTTGTATCAATCTATTTGAAAAAGTATATAAAATGGGCAAACTCAGAGGAAGATATAAATTACCATAATTATACCAGGAATAGAAAATTTACTAGAATAATAACCCTAAAAAAATGGAAAAGCAGTGAGGGGAAAAAATCCACCCTTTCAAAAAACAAACAAGAAAAGACACCAGGCTCAGAGCTTAGAAAAGGCGTGAAATTTCCCCAGCATTGAAAAACATTGTTAATTGCAAACGTTTGGTACCAAAAATAGGCAAAGTAGGAGAAGATAACTCCTGGCAAATAACAGGTAGATGAAAAAAATAGCTAATTCAATTCAATAGTGTATATTGGGTCTTGGTCTTTTGACCAAGCAGGGTTTTTCTTAAAAATGTACCAATGAGTCAACCTTAGAAAAATCTATTAATGTAATTCACCACCCTAACCAATTAAAGAGTAAAAAGCATACAATCCTATCAATGGATATAGAAAAGGAGCCAACTGAAAATTTAATAGATCACTAGTGATAAAGTGGCAAACAAACCAGGAATAGAAAGGAACTTCCTTCATCTGGTAGAGGGCAATGCCAGAGATGTGCCCCAAACATCCCCTGTCATGGTGACCGAAACATGAGAAGCATTTTAATTAAAATTTGGAAAAAGGACACAAGTCTCCATGATAGCCTCTGTGGCTGCTAGCATTCGATATTGTATCATGGCTCATAACTGAATGCAACAAGAGAAGATATAAAAAGTCAGAACGGAAAAGACAAAACTGCCAAAAATAGGCAGATGATGTAATCAGTGTATTTTCTCCCTTTTCAGGAAAAAAAAAAAAAAAAAAAAAAAAAAAAACCTCCATCCACTCCAGATTTTCCAGTCTTTTTACGTCTAAACTTATGTCAGATAGACCCACGATAAGAACCATACATGTTCTAAAAATGCACGCAGTTTCCAGATCATAATTTCAACATCAGGGTTTCCTTTTCTTTCTCGTAGGTTTCAATCCCATTGTAGTCCTAATTCCAAAGAGCTGCGTAAATATTTGAATTGAGCTGCCTACCGGAAAAACTGTGAAGAAGGGACACTGACAAATGAGGCCCAAGATTAACGGATTCTTTTCAGGTCTTGGGAAGACCCTCCCCGCCACACACCCCACCCCACCCCACCCCCAGCAGTGGTAAATACACCATGTAGTATCTCTCTTAGCTGTGGGTCTCTCTGCTCTTAATGGCTCATCAGCCCGAGTGTTTCCGGTTTCTCTCGGGTCAACATTTGGGGCCAGGAGAGATCATGTGGGACCGGACTGGATGGCTGGCAATTATCCCATGCTGGTTTGCCAGTCTCCATTGACCCACCTTATCAAAGACACATTAATAAACTACCTTACTCCCAGGTATTCATGCCTCAAGCATGCTGGTTCTTAGAAAGGGAGCCTTTCCTACTTTGGGAAGGTCTCTAGGAGAAAGGCATAAACTGAGCTCCAGAACTAGGAAACACCAAGGAGTCAATTCCCACCAGGGAAGCTGGCGGGTCAGTGTCTGGGTTGCCTTCAGCCTTTGGGAAGGCCCGTCTTGGGCCCATTGCAGGAGAGGCAGACAAGGCTGGGTCTGCTGACTGCCCAAAGGCCAGGAGACATGGGAGGGAGGCAGGAATCTGGAGGTTGTCTGCTCTCTCCAGCGATTCAAAGCGATGCTCTGGACTGACGAGCAAGCAGCGGGACTGGCGTCAGCACAGATGCCGTGTCCCCAGCTGCCGCCACATTCCCTGGCCTTGGCGCGTGCAAAGCACTCAGTGAGCACCTGCTGAAAGCAACCGCAAGTGAATGAGTCACAGCTTCTGGAATACTTGAATTACAAGGGACTTCACAGATCTTCAGCAATTAGGGCACGAGACCCCAGGGCACGAGTGGCTTGACTAATAAAGCTGCACCCTTCAACGTGGTTGGGTCCTGGGGCACCTGGGTGGCTTGGTTGGTTAATCGTCTGACTTCAGCTCAGGTCATGGTCTCGGTTTGTGGGTTCGAGCCCCGTGTCAAGCTCTGTGCTGACAGCTCAGAGCTTGGAGCCTGCTTTGGATTCTGTGTCTCCCTCTCTCTCTGCCCCTCCCCTGCTCACGCTGTGTCTTTCTCTCAAAAATAAATTAAAAAAAAAATGTAAAAGTATGGTTGGGTCTGGAGACAAGAGCTCCTCAACATCTACGGAGATCAGGGCCGTGACTTGATGCAAAGGCTTTGTTCCTGCTGGAAACCCCAGATCGCCTACACACATACCATCCATGTGATTGGGCTGATGAGCCCCCTTTCTAATGAGGTCCCCAGACATCAGCAGATTTGGATCTTGCTACGGCCACCGTGGGGAAAGGGACCCTGGGGCCCAGGGGCCTGGGGGAACAGTCCTCCCTGACAGCCTGTAATACACACGTAAGGGGCAGGGCTCCGGGAAGGCACAGGGGAGCCTGGGGCTGCTTTTGTGACTCCCAGACATGACCAATCAGCGCAGGAATTAACAGACAGACCCGAGCAGGTTCTAAGGTTTTCTTGCAGGCTTCCCTTCAGAAGACTCTGAGCGTGCTGCACCTGCCCAGCGGAGCAGGAGTGCTGGCCGGGGCTCTCCAGCCTTACTCTCTGAAGCCAGATCGAGCCTCGGCCCTGCCTGGTGAGAGGTGAGTCACCCTCCACCATTCAGTAAAAGCAGGGTTCTTGTCTGACTGAGCGCGGCCTCACGACTCTTTCTCATGGGACGCCACCTTTTCTTTTTCTCCTCTGTCCTGGGACTATCGTCAAGTGGAACAACGACTGTGTAGCTGGGCTGTAAGATTTAGGGAATAAAAAGCATTATACATGCTGGGGAAAAAAATCATTCGGAAAGGGTTATCTGGGACTTAGCCTTAGAAAAACCTGAGGCAGAACTTCCTAAAGGCTTCATTGGTCCCTTTAGCCCAACAAAACAACTAAAGGCTGAAGGGAGAGCCAGGGGAACTGGGAACATGCACTCCCACCCCTCACAGTCCTACCTGTCACACTCCTGGTGAACGGGGCCTGGTGGCAAGCCACAAGCCACCAGACTCTGGCAGGGTGAACCCACGTGGGCCCTTTCCACCAGGAAAAGTGGATTTCCCGAATATAGAAGTCCCCACCATTTCCTCCCGTTTCCTGCCCCAGATCTCAAGCAGGGGCCAGGAAAGTGAGGATCAGTGAATGGCTGAAGTAGAGTTTCCTGAGCGCAGGAGTCCAAGCAGAGCCCGAGAAGAAGGTCCGGGACGCAGGCACGCCTGCAGAATTGTTGCACTGGGAGAGGCTTACCCATCCCGACCCACATCCGCACGCTCCCCCTGCCCTTGGGACTCTCTCCCCTGCGGGAATGTCTCCTTCCCTGTTGCTGCTGCTGCTGCTGCTGCTGCTGCTGCTGCTGCTGCTGCTGCTTCTTCTTCTTCTTCTTCTTCTTCTTCTTCTTCTTCTTCTCCTTCTTCTTCTCCTTCCTCTTCCCCTTCCTCTTCCTCCTCTTCCTCCTCCTCCTCTTCCTCCTCCTCCTCCTCCTCCTCCTCCTCCTCCTCTTCCTCCTCCTCCTCCTCCTCCTCCTCCTGTCTCTAAAAGCTAGCAGAGCACCCTCTATGCAGCAAGCTGGTAAATACGTTCTAGCTACATGAAGACCAGCCACGTCCTGAGCTGGGACTTGGGAGAGAAGTGAAGACAAAAACAATGACCTAAACTATTCCTATTTTGACATCTATGCTCATCTTTATCAATGGTTTCCATTTATTTATTTATTTATTTATTTATTTATTTATTTGAATGTTTATTTATTTTTGACAGAGAATGAGACAGAGCGTGAGCAGGGGAGGGGCAGAGAGAGGGAGACACAGAATCCGAAGCAGCCTCCAGGCTCTGAGCCATCGGCACAGAGCCCGACGCAGGGCTTGAACTCACAGACTGTGAGATCATGACCTGAGCTGAAGTCGGATGCCCAACCGAGCCAGGCACCCCCATGGTTTCCATTTATTGATGGCCTACTGTATACCAGGCCTTCTGCTCAATGCCTTCTAGGCATCTTCTTGTGTAATTCTTCCATCTGTCCTCTTCCGTGGAGATCGGTCCTGCCTTCATCTTACAAGGGGGGAAACCGAGGCCCAAGGAGATGAGGGAACCTTTCTAAGGTCAAACATGAAGCAGGTAGAGCTGGGGCTTGCTCACGGGGGTGCTGGACTCCAGACCAGCCCCAGCCCCGCTCCAGGGTGCAGAATCTAGAACTGGGCAGGAGGTGGGAAAGGAGGACCGAGCGTCACGGTCAACAGAGATGGGACAAATCAACGACGGGAACCCTGTACGATGTCTGGGGGGGTCTGGCATTCAAGCAGAACCCAACTGGAAGTGGGGATGGAGAGGGTGGGTGAAGGAGCAGAAATTGAATGTACCGTTTGCCTGTTACCTATCAAGAACTACGCTTGGCTATTTACACAGAGTCATTAATATAATCTCCATAGCAACACTGTGACTATGTATTATTCTATTTTATAGACGAGCACACACACACCAAGTGGGCAAAGTAAAGCAAGCATCCTCTACTTACACTAAGGTTGAAGCCGGAAGTTCCTAGAAACGTCAATATTTTGTTATTTTTATCACTCTTGTCTTGGAGTTACCGGTACTTCAAACCTTTAGGATGTCTGAGAGGCTTTCTGTGCTCGACTAGAGACTAGGAAACAAGCAGAAACGACCCTCCACACGGAAGGGAGGGGATGCAGGTGTTGAAACACAGGGTATTTGGGGAGCACAGGGAGGAAAGCAAGAATCAGGCTCTGGCTCATAGTGTCCTGGGTCCACACGTTAGCCTCTCATCAAGAGAAAAAAGCAGTGTCTCCTCTCCCCGCCTTAGTCCAGACACTGGCCATTTTGAATTTGACCCACGGGGAGGACGATACTATGTGCTTTGAGCACATTAGGTCTGGCCGCCTACCTCCCAGAATCATGCCTCCGGCAGTGATCTGTCCCTGGCTTGAATTCTCGCTCTATGGAGGTCCCCTCACAACTGGCTCTCTGACAGGCGGTGCGTCACTGCTGGGCCAAAGCAGGGGAGCGTGGGCGGACTTCCAGGCTGTGCACACTCAGTCTAGTGCCTTCTCTGGTCTGCAGCCCCTCCAGCCAAGCACGTGAGGTGCTTCCACCGCTCGATGCGGGTATTTACTCTCTTCCCCACCCCCCATGCATCTGCCTCCCAGCGCCACGCCCCTGCGAACCTTGGGAAGTCTTGGAGAACTTGGCCAGTGTCTGAAAGCTGAGAGCTTCGGAAACCGGGAGCTACACCCGTTTCGCGCCCCTGCACGTGGCTGACGAGGACCGTGGACCAGCCTCCTGCTTCCACCCCGGATGTCCAACCTCCCTGCTTCATCTCTTTCGGACCCAGATTGTCCTCAATGCCAAGGCTCAACTTGACCGCCGTGACAGAGTTCACCTTTGAAGGTTTTTCCGTTTTGGGGTGGCAGCACAGACTCGTTCTCTTTGCGGTCTTTCTGGCCTTGTACCTGTTGACCCTCGCCAGCAATGCCATCATCTTGACCGTTATCCGCCTCAACCGTCAACTTCACACACCCATGTACTTCTTCCTGAGCGTACTGTCCATCTCTGAGACCTGTTATACAGTGGCCATCATCCCCCGCATGCTGTCCAGTCTCCTCAGCCCCCAACGAGCCATCTCCATCCCACACTGTGCCACTCAGCTCTTCTTCTATCTCGCCTTCGGCATCAACAACTGCTTCCTGCTCACGGCCATGGGGTATGACCGCTACGCGGCCATCTGCAACCCCCTGCGGTATTCCGTCGTCATGGGCAAAAGGACTTGTCTTCAATTGGCGAGTGGCTCCCGGAGCATTGGCCTGAGCACGGCCATCATTCAGGTGTCGTCTGTGTTCAGCCTGCCCTTCTGTGATGCCAACGTCATCTCCCACTTCTTCTGTGACATCCGGCCCCTGATGCAGCTGGCCTGTGCTGACACCACCATCAAAGAACTTGTCACCTTGCTCATCAGTCTGTGTGTCCTTGTTCTGCCCGTGGTGCTGATCGTCATCTCCTACGTCCTGATTGTCTCCACCATCCTCAAGATCCCCTCTGCCCGGGGCCGGAAGAAGGCCTTTGCCACCTGCGCCTCCCGCCTCACGGTGGTCGTCGTCCACTACGGCTGCGCCTCCGTCATCTACCTAAAACCCAAGTCTCACGACTCCCTGAAGGACAGACTCATCTCCGTGACCTACACGGTCATCACACCCCTCCTAAACCCTGTTGTGTACAGCCTGAGGAACAAAGAAGTCAAGGATGCCTTGCTCAGAGCTTTGGGCAAAAATCCTCTCTCTTAGGTGCTGGTCGGTCTCCGTAAAAGTCAACAGTTTGCTGAGGGGTCGCAGTGAGAGAGTGAGTCTGACACCAGGCACCCGGTACCTGATCCGGGCAGCAGCTAGGACTGAGAGGGCTACAGGAACGCGAGGAAGGAAAAGATGAACGAGGGGTTGATGGATTTCCCAAGACCAATAGGGGGGCTTCTCAGGCTTGATGAAAACCAGGCAAGATAAAGCATACTCAGGAGCTGTGCTGTAACGTTAGTCCCTGTTCCTGTTACCCTTGGCATAAGGGACTGGAAACTGGTAGTGAGGGTGGGAAGAATATATAGTATCTATCACAGGAATTTATGGGATCGGAACTTGGCCTCGGCATGGAAATCGAGAGCACTGAAATAACAAGTTCTCCATTATTTACACCTAACACTCTCTAGGCTGTATTTCATACAATAAAAAAAAAAAAAAAATTCACTCCATTAATTTACCTCGCGCCTATTCCTACCTGCACGAACCCTCGCCACCTACGTCAGACACGGGCGCTGATAGCCCGTGGACAACCTGGTTGAGAAGGATAAAGCAAAAACTGTAAAAACAGCTTCCTGGATACTGAGAGTTGCATAACAAGAGCCCCCATCTTTCACATCCCGTCCCCTCTCCTCCCTGGACACCCGGGTGATTTACTGGAGGCCGCTGCTCTGCCCGGGGCCCCTCTGTGGGCTGCCCCCCTTGCCCTTGCCCCCACTCTGAACCATCACCACTGGCTGAAAGGAAGCTTTCTCAGTGTTGGGGGGCGGGGGGACACCTACCCCACTCCCACCCTCCCAGGGGCGGTCCGCGGCCAAGCGCCTGAATAACCCGGGAGGTACAACGGCCACCCCCCCTTGCCTCAAAATGGCATTCCCTCTAGAGTCTTCCGTTCGATCAGGCTGCCTGAGACCACATTCCCTCCGAGCTCTGCCCCCATCCCATTCTGCCTCCCTCACTCCATTTTCCGAGAGTACGCCCTCAGTCCCTAGCACGGGGACAGGCTCAGGCTCTGCTTCAGGTCACCCGACCCGGGCCAGGCGTGCCCGGGGCCACCGCGCACTCGCTCAGCCTCCCCCGCCCGGGCGGCCTCTCCGCCTTTGCACCCAGCACAGTGCCTGGTACCTGCAGCTTGGGTGTTATTAACAGAAGGAAGAAAAGAAGGAAGGAAGACCGCTGTGAGCGGCTAAAACATGACCGGCCTCAGCAGGCGGCTCTCCTCTCTCTTCTCCTTTCGTGACGAGATTCCTTTCAGGTTGCCGGCCCCTACTTTGCGACGTCCCTTTTGGTCCCTTTACGGAACACATCCTAGATAGCCGGTGTTAGTTCAAGCACTTTGTGTATTTAACCCTCACTATGGATCTAGGAGCTATTTTGTTACTTATCTTACAGATGGGAAACCCAAAGCCTGAAGAGATCAGGGATAGTCCCGAGGGTCAGAGAGCTGGGCACGTGGACCCTCATCGGGACCCGAAAATGCGCAACCCAGCCCCAGAGTCTGTAGCTGCATTACGGGCTCACGGGGATGACTTTAGCCAGCTTTCCGCCTTGATAATAATTGCAGAAGTAGGCGCCATACGTTGCAAATTTACGCAGGGCTCCAATTCCCCCCAGAACGGCCTTAGGTCTTGGAAATCGGGCTGGGAGTTCAGGAATTCCGGACGTAATATGCTTTTCCCTCAACTATCTTGGTGTGCTTTCTCCACTCAGCACAGCTCTAAGGATCCAAAGAGAAAAAGGATAAAGTGGCCCAAAGGCCATCAGGGGGGCGGGGTTGATGGGGCGACAGAGCTCGTGCCCATCAGATTACTCTGTACCCGTCCGCTCGCTGCCCCACTGGTTTACCCTGATGACCGGAAGGAGGAGATACACAGGCAGTAATAATGTAGAGGGACTGCAGGCTTTGGGGCCAGGGAGGCCCGTGTCCTGATCTTAGGTCCTCTGCTATGAACGTGTGTTCTAGGAAAGGGACTTAACCTCACCATGGCCTTCCTTTCCTAACTGCACCTTCCAGCCAGCAAGATCAACCTCCAGGGCTCCTTTGAGGCCCTGAAACCTTAGGGACCTAACAAGTTCCCGGGGCGTGGGAAGCACCTGTAACTCTTAGCATCTCCTCTGCTCCCCACCCCCACCATGCACTGCTCTCTAGGTCAACATCAAGTCGCCCCAATACGGACCCAGGGCCCCAGTTTTGACAACTGAGTTCTCCATTCACCGAATGAGCTTCCCCTTCCTGGGAGGGACTTTGCAAGGGGCCCTCCCACGCCCCACCCAGTGGTCTCTGCTCCCAGACTTCGGTCCCTGAAACCTGTTCCCTCAGGGTCTGGCAAGAGTCACTTCTGGGTTATATACCTGCCACGTCTTAATAAGCCACGTTCCCCCCCCCCACCTCAGTTTCTACCTCAGACCCCCTTCCCCAGTGCCCTGCCCAGATGCTGGCCTGCCAGCTGCTTCGCATGGTGTCATTCCCCCTTGTCTCTGAAAGCCTGGAGTTGGTGCCGGGATTCAAGGGTGTGGTCTGCAGAGGCAGGCCTGTTACATGCTGACAAACACACGGCGAGCTATTTTCGTGCCGTAATCTGTTTGACAATATAGCGATTACTAAATTTGTGGCACTCTTTTTCAGAGTTTGTTTTTTTTCCCCAACAATAGATGCAAATAATACAAGAGTATGATTCAACTAAGTATCAAGCCAGGAAGTATTTTAAGATTAAAAAGTGTTCACACGTAAAAACCTAGAGCCCCCAGCTCTGGATGAGAAGGATAGGGTTAGGGTGCGTGTGAGACCAGACCTAACTTCACTGCTACAGACTGAATCATGTCCCGCGAATTCACATGCTGAAGCCCTTCCTCCAGTGGGATGGTATTTGGAGACGGAGCTTCTGGGAATTAGGTTTAGACAAGGCCATGAGGGTGGGGTCATGATGGGTTTGGGGCCCTTTAAGAAGAGATGCCAGGGGTGCCTGGGTGGCTCAGTCGGTTAGGCATCCGACTTCGGCTCAGGTCATGATCTCACGGTTCGTGGGTTCGAGCCCCGCGTCGGGCTCTGGGCTGACAGCTCAGAGCCTGGAGCCTGTTTCATATTCTGTGTCTCCCTCTCTCTCTCTGACCCACCCCTGTTCATGCTCTGTCTCTTCTGTCTCAAAAATCAATAAACGTTAAAAAAAAAAAAAAAAAAGAAGAAGAGATGCCAGAGGGTTCTCTCTCCCCGTCTCCAAAGTATCAGGACAAAGAGTGAAACCACCTATCTGCAATCCAGAAAGCAAGCCCTCATCGGGAACTGAATCTCCTGGCACCCTGATCTAGGATTCTCAGCCTCCAGAACGGCAAGAAATAACTGTCTGGCTGACCACCCGGTCTAGGGTTATTTTGTTCAGCAGCCCGAACTAAGACATTCAGGAACCATGCCGACCTCAGCAACATCTGTAGTAAGCCCTCTTCAGGGCTCTGAAACCCCCCATAACCATTCTAAGGCATCATTAGGAAGTCTAGACTGGCATCCTAAATTAACGTGAAAGTCACAAAGGAGCCCTAGTAAGGGCTACTGGAATCTGGCCCCCCGCATAACGTGGTCTGCAGAGCCGAGGGAGTTCGCCGCGGGTCTCCCGGCTGCCCTGCCAGCTTTGTTTCTAGAGTCACCCCACATGCTCCCTCCTGTCTCGCATCAAAGCCCTCATCTGTGAAATAAGGATGCGGGTCACTTGGAGGACTCAGACAAAAACGTGTCAAGCGTTCCGTAAGCTCCACCTCTCGTTTTCACCAGGCACCACATTTTTACACCATGTACCCAAGTGACCCGTTTCCAAAGTCCTCCTGATTTGTCCCAAAGCAAAGGCATCATCGAGCACGGAGGTATTTTGTTCAACTCTCCTCCCTCCCTGCTTTTTAGGATCCTACAGCCACCCATCCCACCTTAGGGGTCCACCATTATCAACAGGGGGTCATTTGGGTCAACTTCTCTGTTCCAATAGGAAGCAATGCAGATTGGAGTCTCGGGGAGTTGGCGTGAATGAACTTGAGATTAGCGTAGGGGTCCTTTCCTCTCCCTTGATCCACACACGCGGTCACAAGCCCATTCACCTCAGATGTCTCTCACCTCTGTCCCTCCTCCCGAGACCCCTGCCATCCCCACCTAGATCAACCCCAAATGACCTCTGGCCTGCCCTGTGACATCAGCATCCTCGCGGATGCCCCCTACAGCTGCCCCATCAATCCTGCAGAGGAGCAGGGTCATCACACAGGCGGGAAGAAGGTGCAGGGTAGCTGGTGGCCCTCAAGGGCCAGTAACTAACAGACTTGGAAGTCCCTGAGCACGAGGAATAAGTTAAATCACTTAAGGGGCCCTTAAAAAAAAACTGGTAGGGGCGCCTGGGTGGCTCAGTCGGTTGATCGTCCGACTTCAGCTCAGGTCATGATCTCACGGTCCGTGGGTTCGAGCCCCGTGTCGGGCTCTGTGCTGCCAGCTCGGAGCCTAGAGCCTGCTTCGGATTCTGTGTCTCCCTCTCTCTCTGCCCCTCCCCTGCTCGTGCTCTGTCTCTCTCTGTCTCAAAGATAAATTAAAAAAACATTTAAAAAATTAAAAAAAAAAAAAACTGGTAAAATCTCAGTACTCTAAGACCTTGTTGTAGCCTGGTCTTTAGCTACAGAACTTTTTTCTGTGATCAACCTGCATCTAATCCAGGACCATCCCCTCCCTGCCCCGACTCATTTTAGTTGATCATAATCCTCTGTCACTGAAACTAAACCGTGAGCTGCCGGAAGGCTGAAGAAGCATGTCCCCTATTTCCCTGCCCCCAGCAACCAGCCCCGGGCCGGGCAATGCCCGGTGCCTGAAGCATGAATGGACACAGGTAAGCACACGTGGTCAAGTAAGAACATGGGTAAGCAAGTGATAGACGCAAGGGGAGTCTTCAAGGGAAAGCAAATCGGGCAGGTCTCGATGGGCTAGAAGTTTTGCCAAATGGAGGAGGGGGTGATTCTGGGTAAAGAGAGTATTCAGCCCCCATCCATTTCCTGGCCCCCAAGAGAGGGTCTTTAGAACCAAAGAGATTTCCTTCCACTTCCCAGGCGGCCAGCGGCCAGGCGGCCTGAACTGCTCCTCTGCAAAGCCAGGGCCAGAGCTGACTACTTTTATTCCAAAGAGAAAACCACTTTCTTAAACTGGGCAGGGGCCTGAGTGTCCCCATATGGCTCCAAGCTTGAGCTGCCTGAGTTTGGAAACTGTGGCTTTCCAAGGCACATCTGTAAGAAACTACAAGGTGCCTATGGACTCTAACAAGAAAAATTCAACTAAATAAACCAGCTTTATCTGATGCTGTTTTTACTTGAAGCAAAAACTTACCCCAAGCTCCCAAACGGCCAACCCTGGGACTGGGTAAATGAGCCCCTCACATAATAAGGCCCCCAGGTGCCTACAGTCTGCATCCTCCCAGTCCCGGGTCGGGGATGGGGGGGGGGCGCCTCTTGGGATATCTTCAGGGTGTGAGCCCCAGGAGCCCCACTGGCTGTTCCCGGGGGAGCATCTTCTCTGGCTCACACAGAGGCACCATCAATGACGCCTGCAACTCCCAAGCTGCCCACCTTCCGGCGAGAGCGTGTTTATCTGCTGTCTTCTCAGCCCCCACCCATGACGGGCCCTCCTTCCCGGTCGCCCTGCTTTTCCTGCACCTGCAGACCACGGCCACCTCCTGCCCGGCTCTCCTGCCGTGACTCAGCCCTAGGCAGACACAGTGAGTGTTCTCCAGAACAGGAAATGAGATGGGGCTTGTTGGCCATGGGCTGGCTTTAATTTGTTGTAGCATAACAATCCATCAGCATCCTTATAAGGATGTGTGTGTTCTTTCCCTTGATTTCCATGGAATAATTACAGCCCCCCAAGGGTGGAGGGTGCTAGCCAGGTCATAGCAGCTACCCTTGTACCTCAAGACAGACAGGCATCAGCCAGAGCAGACAGCACCCTAGCCCGTGGATTCTCAGCAGAAACCCTAGTGGTATTTGGGATAGGACAATTCTTCCTCGGGTGGGAAGGTCACGTGGAGAGCAGGACACTAAGCATCTTTAATTGCTGGCAGCACCCGTGTCTGTCATTAGACCAATCAGAAGTAGTGACACAGGCTGCCGATTTCACAGCAGAGGGGCCAGGCCACCTCACGGCTGGACCACCGCCTAGTTTCTGCCCAGAGACCTCACAGAAGATCAGTGTCTTTCGCCACATACTTCAGTGTTAAATGATTTTCTCTGTTCAGAGATATCTTCTGTTGTCGCCTTACTCTTCCAGCGGTTTTCGTGCAAATGACTAACAGCCAGTGGCCAACCTCTTTTAAGTAAATTTTTATGAATGTGAAGGAGGTCTTAGCATGCCCAGCAACCTTCCTCGCTGGCGAGATTTACTTTACGTACAAAGTCGTTCTGAATAGGCAGAAGCAAACCAGAATATAATTTACGTTCCCTACAGGAGCTTACTGTCTAACGGGACAAAAATGTGAAATACGACAGATATTGGACTGCACCCCCAACCCTCACCACAGTGACGTATCTTTAGCGTGACTGTTTGGTTTTCACACTCAGGGCCTGCTGTGGCTCTAGATGAGAGACCTCAATGTTCGTGCTCCATCGTCCCCGGCACCACTGTTTCCCTCTGCAGAGCAGGTGTCTGCCTACCAGTCCTAGTGGCTGTAAATTTGCCTTTTAGTTTCGGGAAGGTGCAGCTATGGCGGAGCCCATAATGTAGCCAGAGTCAGGGCTATCCACTGCCGGCTGATGCCCGTCTCGCGGAGACAGCAGTGGGCAGAGGCAGGTGGTGGGTTAAGATCCGCCTTTTCTTCCTCGGCAACAAAATGAGCCTTCGGGTCTGCTTTGCCTCTACTTCCTAAGGGTGTGCAAAGGGAGGCTTCCTAGTCTTGAAAGAGAAAAAAAAAAATCTCCAGTCAGTCCTTAAGTTATTTTCAATTATCTCATTAATCCATAAGCCCGAGCTGGTGAGATACGCAGCTGTAGAAGGTATAATGTGCAGAGGGTTTGTGTGTGGATGGCGTGGCACTGACAGGGAGATATCGTCCACGGAAACGTGAGAGCATCGCAGCACGACAGCCGTGGAGGCTGTGTGGACACCTGCAATAGTCCTTGAGGAACGGGGAAATAAATAAGAGGAGAAAAGGAGGGAGGGCATTCCAGATATCAAGGAGGAAGCATGGGGTGAAGTGAGTGGGAATGCTCATGTTGTGGGAACAGGACAAAAAAAAAACCAAAACACGATTCTGGAACGCACGGGAAATTGTAACGGATGGCCACAGAGTAGAAGTATTTTAAGCAAACCCAGAGATTGACTTTAACGCACAGGGAAATGCATCGCCAGGTTCACAGCGGAGAACGGAGTTCAATCAATTTGAGAAACGTGTTTCAACAGCCTTGTTGAAATTATGCGCCGTCTGTTCTCCATTTCAGATTTAGCGACCACTCAATGGAGAGAGGGAACCACACTCTCATAACTGAGTTCGTCTTCCAGGGTTTCTCCAGCTTCCGAGAGCACCAGCTCGGCCTGTTTGTCGTGTTCCTTGCACTGTACGTCGTGACCCTGGCCGGCAACGCGGTCATTGTGACCATCATCCGAACGGACCCTCACCTGCACACGCCCATGTACTTCTTCCTGAGCATGCTGTCCTCCTCAGAGACCGTATATACGCTGGTCATTCTCCCAAGGATGCTCTCCAGTCTTGTAGGTACGAACCGGTCCATCTCACGGGCAGGCTGTGCCACCCAGATGTTCTTTTTCGTAACCTTTGGCATCACTAACTGCTTCCTGCTCACGGCCATGGGGTACGACCGCTTCGTGGCCATCTGCAACCCCTTGAGGTACACGCTCATCATGAACAAGAGGGTGTGTGTGCAGTTGGTGGGGGGCGCCTGCGGCATTGGGCTGATCGTAGCGACGACGCAAGTGACATCTGTGTTCAGGTTGCCTTTCTGTGCTACGAAGGTGGCCCACTTCTTCTGTGACATCCGACCTGTAATGAAGCTCTCCTGCGTCGACACCTCGGTCAACGAGACCCTGACCGTGATCGTCAGCGTGCTGGTGATCCTGGTCCCCATGGGCCTGGTCTTCATCTCCTACGTCCTCATCGTCTCCACCGTCCTCAAGATCCCCTCCGCCCGGGGCCGGAAGAAGGCCTTTGCCACCTGCGCCTCTCACCTCACGGTGGTCGTCGTCCACTACGGCTGCGCCTCCGTCGCCTACCTCAAGCCCAAGTCGGAGAACGCCAGGGATCAGGACCAGCTGATCTCGGTGACCTACACCGTCATCACCCCCCTGCTGAACCCGGTGGTGTACGCCCTGAGGAACAAGGAGGTCAAGGATGCTCTGCTCCGGGCCGCTGGCAGGAAGCTTTCCTGACAAGACAGGAAGTGCTCTCGTGAGGCTCTCAGCATCCGCTCTCAGCAGCAACAGGAGCAGAGCCATGTGCCCTTGGCTCCCAGAGACCTGCCCCATAAGGAGGCAGAGGAACAGCAGCAGCATCCAACTGTGAGTCTGCAAACTTGAGAAGCCCCTGAACAAAGCATTAGCCCCGTTTTTGTGGGTAAATAGACAAACAAGGTCAGGAAGTAGTGTGAGCCCAGGATCCTTCATGGACTTTTTGGTTTCTAATGAAGGCAACAGAGAGGAAATGGCAGAATCCAAGGGATGCATTTGTTCCTACGATTCCTTCCTACTTAAGAGCACGAGGATTTCTCAAACTGGAGTTCCTGTTAGAATCTGTTTCCCCACGACATGTCAAGTAATAAGTGACTGTGTGGATAGAGAGAATGGCCTCCGGAGGGGAGAGCAAAGGGAAATAGATTTCCTTCCCTGGCTGCTTTCGTTTATCCCAGTTTCTAGCAAAACTGCTTATTAAAGATGGTGATTGACCACAGACAGTTTAATTAGAGATCCTGGCAAACCCAGAGCTTGTCGGGTTTGAGGGCACATTCCAAGACCCTCCTGGGTCAGTTCAGCTGTTATTAATTCAGACAGTGTGTCACGGGTAGTAAAGACACACAGGGCCATGTACTGGATTCTGGGAAAGACTGATGGAAAGACCCTACCTGCGTGTCTTCAAGAAACTCAGATTCTAGCGGCAGAGGCAAACATTTAAAAGTATGGTTTCAGTTCTCTATAATAGGTTATACATACAAAAGACTGCAGGCGGAAGGGAGGGAGAGAAAGTGCTGGAGATGTCAGGGGAGTCTCAGAGGAGGTGATCTCCAGTGGAAACTGACTTTAGAACATTTGTAGGAGATTTCTTGATGGGTAATTTGTTGGAGGAAAAGAATCCCAAAGAGAAGGAACAATATATTCACAGGGACAAAACCAAGAGGAAGGTTCAGGAGATATAAAAAAAAAAAAAAAAAAAAAAAAATTAGTCTTCGTACTGACTCCCAGGGACAATGGGGGGAGGTGGGGGGAGATGGGACCGGAGGGGTAGGCTGGGGTCAGATTGTGAGGGCTTTGTGTACTGAACTAAAAATTTTTGGCTTTAACTTGTAAACAGTGGCATTCACCCAAGATTTGGGCAAACGGGGATTCAGTATCTGAGGCATCTGTGTGAATTGTGGGCATCCTTCTTGTCCTTACACAGCTCCAATGAGACATGTAAGACGTTGTATGGATCTCTGGACTCTAAGCCAAGAAAATTAGGGGAACGGGAGTGTGAGCAGAGTATCCGGAGGTCTTACACAGACATAATTACGTACATGTGATGAAGCTGAATCAGGCACTCAGAGAGACCGTGGTACAGAGGCCGATCAAGGAGTCTCATACAGATTTGGAGACTGAGGCTCCAATGAGCACCCAGGGAAGGAGAGCAAGGGCCTGCCACTGAGTCAGTAAGGGTCAGTCAGTCAAGGGCCTGCCACTTGACCTCAGACATGCGGCCCCACGACACACCTTCCAGCAGAATTCAAGGGTGGGCCCCTCACTCAGAAAAGCCTTCAAAAGAAAATACAGGGACACCTGGGTGGCTCAGTCAGTTACGTGTCCGACTCTGGATTTCCACTCAGGTGGATTTTCCACTCTGGATTTTCACGATCTCACGGTTTGTGAGACTGAGCCCCACGAGGGGCTCTGTGCTGACCACAGGGAGCCTGCTTGGGATTCTCTCTCCCCTCCCCCCCCCCGCCCCTCCCCACGCATGCGTTGTCTTGCTCTCTCAAAATACATAAACTTTACCAAAAAAAAAAAAAAAAAAATACAGACACCTGTACAGACCAGAACTACCAGGCCCTCTCCCAGGATTGAGGGGAGCAACGACAAAACTCAAACGATACCTAACGTTCTCTAGAATCCACAGCGGCTGAAAGTAACGACGAGAAGTTATTCACTGGCAAAGGACAGAACGAAATGATTAAAAGCAACGTCATGCAGGCGAAGGGCTTGACAGGCATTCAACAATCGTTCGTGGAATCTTCTCTACACGCCAGAATCTGTGCGAGACGTGGGGCCTACCAACAAACACCTGGCCCAAAGAAGGGAGCCCTCAGTCCTGCCCGGGAGATGGGCTTGTGCAGAACTCGCCATGATGCAAAGTGATGGGGAAATGAACAAAGAGTGCTTAATATTTCAGGACAAAGATTAAGCCTGGGGATCTTGTTTTGTGATCTACGTAAAGCTCTCTCTCTCTGGAGGGAAAGGGCCCAGTAGGCAGGAGTTTGGTGAAATAAACGCTCGTTACCTGAGCAACAGGCTTTTGTTATGTATGTGTGGGGCCACCCCCTGGGCCCAAGGGCTGCTCAGCTCCAGACCAGCGCCATTCAGAATACCTAATCACTGTGGACTCCCTGCACGCGCATCACCCAGGTTTTCTGGAAACGTTGTCTAAAAGGAAGAGCTTCACAGCCAGATATCATGGAATCAGAAGTTTTCATCAGCCCCTTCTCACCCCCCGGAGGAACGGTCCACAGAACTTTTCCCTGACCTGCTCAACAGTCAGAATACTTGGCTGCATTCACCACCTGAGTGAGAGGAATCCCTCCGGTTCCCTGGGATTATTTTGGTCACTGCTCACACTCGGTATCCCTTTATGGCAAACACCTCTTCCATAATGAGGCCTCTTGCGCTAAGGTACTTTCCCAACCATTATCTCACTAGGTTCTTAGAATCACCCCCCAGAAAGGAGGCAGGGATGAGGCTCTTCGCTGTACAAACAAGGCTAAAAGTGACCAAGGGGTGAAAACCAAACCTGAATTTGGACAAGCTGGCAGGCACTTTCTGTTTATCCAGAGTATATCCTCACCCAGGGGCAATTCACAGGACAGATCGTGATGTGCTAGAGAACTCCCCAGAGCCTCAGATTTCCCAGATACAATGAGACCTTGTCCCTGAACCTTTTTCCAGAGAGAATTCGTGTCCCCCATTGGAAGGGCCGCTGGGGCCTCACCCTAGCCAATCAATGGAGACCCCAGAGGAAGAGCGTCTCTGGCAGAAATGCAAGCTGTAATGTCGTTTTCGTGAAGAACCGGCTAAGATTTTAGGAAAGATTGGAATCCACTTTTCTCCCACATAAAAACAAATCAGAAAAGCATTTGGAACTTCCGAAGCAAGCCTGGCCCTCTGTTAAGAGGATTAGAGCTGGTGCTAACTGCTGAGAGTGTAGTGGTGAATTAGGCTGAATTTCTGGACTCTAGAGAGAAAGATTATACACACACACACGCACATATTTACACACACACACACACACACACACACACACACACACGTAAAAGGCAAAGCAATAGAGACTGCACACAGATCACTGATCAGTGGTTGCCAGGGGCCTGAGAAAGAGAGAAGGTTGAAAAGAGGAAGCACAGGGGATTTTTTTTAGGGTGGTGAAACTATTCCACAGAATACTATCACGGTGGCTACGACACTATGCCTTCGTCAACCCCCATAGCATGTTGCAGTAGAGTGAACCTTAATGTATGCAAATGAAAGAGAAATCATTTCAGGAGACTGAGATCCCAGAATAGAATGCAGGCTGAAGCAAGAGAGTCTTAACTGTATTACAAACACACAAAACAACCCCACTGAAGGCGGAAGGGGGAAATGGCTGACCTCAATAACTCTGAAAAGGAGTCAACTCCCCGAAGGCTAAACACAAAAGGACCTACACACAAGCAGTGTCTTCAAATTTTGAAATTTGTAACCCACAGGGGTTCAGGTTATCAATTCTTAAAGTGCTGTAAAGGTATCCTGGAATTGCACCATAAGAAAATGGATGGCAGATGGCACAATTGTGAGTGTGGGAAGTTACAGACAAGCAAGAGGCGAGGGCTAGGAATGATCTGTGCGGTAACGGATCATAGAAACCCAGATCTTGGTTTCTCATACCATTCTCCATTAGAAGGATCTAGGAATCTTGCGTAAGTGGCTACCGTAGGACAGGAAATATACAAGAGGAGCCTGAAACACCTTGTAGAGCCCGAAAGAAAGTGGTCAGACCACTCAATGGTTTGGGTATACCAGAAGGTCTCCGTGGCCAACACTGGAGCAATCCCAGCAACAAAGTAGTGTCTGATTATAAACCAAAAGATAAAATAAATACGTTCAAGTCCATACTGATATGATAGAAATAAGTGGAGGAAACCAGACAAATCTGGGCGGAGAAGAATTCCAAATAGTTTCTATACATACTCTACTCTCAAGGTGGTGGAGTAAAACTGCATTAAGAATGAACCGCAGGGGCGCCTGGGTGGCTCAGTCGGTGAAGCATCTGGCTCTTGATTTGGGCTCAGGTGAGGATCTCGCGGTTTGTGGGTTCGAGTCCCGCACTGAGTTCTGCACTAACAATGGTGCCGAGCCTGCCTGGGATTCTCTTCCTCTCCCTCTCTCCCCGCCCCTCCCCTGCTTGCATCTAGCGCTCTCTCAAAAGTAAACAAACAAACAAACAAAAAGAAGAGTGAAGCACACATGGTGATTTCTTTCCAAAGAGTACGGTAGGGAGGTGGGATACAAAGAGACACTTATTTCAGAAACCTGTAAAACCACCCTATGCAGGTCACCCAGATTAACATCAACAGTGGGAAGTCCTATTGGGAGAGTGTTCCTTAACTATGATGTAATGAGAATGACACTTTCTGTGGTCTTCCTCCCCGAATCTATAACCCTCAGTACTTTTCTTTGAAGTCTACTTTAATCTGCTATTCAAATAGCCACTCCTCCTTTCTTTCGATTGTTATTTTCCGTCCTTTTATTTTCTACTAGCCAAAACCATATTTAGTTTTTTGTAGAGCGTATATAGTTGAGTCATGTTATTAAATCCACCGTACCAATCTCTGTTTTAAGAGGACCTATTTAGACCGCTTAAAGTAATGATAGATATTTCAGGGCTCAAGCCCACTGTATTTCGTTTTCTATTTTCTCTCTTTTTCATGCCTTCCTTTGGGTTATTTGAACATGTTTGAGAATCACCTCTTGATTTTTCCATAGTATTTCGAGTGTCTCCCTTCGTACAGCTTTTCTAGTGGTTGTTCCTTTGGGGCAATAACAAGGAATTGAGTCGCTAGGTCATAGGACGAGCGTGTGTTTGACTTTATTTTTTTTTTAATTTTTTTTTGTAACGTTTATTTATTTTTGAGACAGAGACAGACAGAGCATGAACGGGGGAGGGGCAGAGAGAGAGGGAGACACAGAATCCGAAACAGGCTCCAGGCTCCGAGCTGTCAGCACGGAGCCCGACGCGGGGCTCGAACTCACGGACCGCGAGATCACGACCTGAGCCAGAGTCGGCTACCCAACCAACTGAGCCACCCCGGCGCCCCGTGTGTTTGACTTTATAAGAAACCATCAAAGTGTTTTCCAGAGTGGCTATACCGACACGCTTTCCCAACAGGAAAATCCCTGAGGTTCTTCATCTTCGTAAACTGCTGGTATTGTTGGTATTTTTTATTTCTGCCATCCTGACGGGTGTGCGGTTGTGTTACAGTGATTTTACTCTATGTTTATCTAATGGCTAACAAGGTTGAACAGCATTTCACGTCTTTATCACCCCTACATCTTTTTGGTAAAGTGAGCAACTATTGTGCCTTTTTTTTTTTTTTTTTTTAGAGGTTATTTTATTTATTTTTGGGACAGAGAGAGACAGAGCATGAACGGGGGAGGGGCAGAGAGAGAGGGAGACACAGAATCGGAAACAGGCTCCAGGCTCCGAGCCGTCAGCCCAGAGCCTGACGTGGGGCTCGAACTCACGGACCGCGAGATGGTGACCTGGCTGAAGTCGGACGCCTAACCGACTGCGCCACCCAGGCGCCCCTATTGTGCCTTTTTTAATTGGGCTGTCTCCTCATCTTAAGCGTTGAGAGTTCTTCACACATTCTGGTTAGAGGTCTACTGGCAGATATATTATTTGCAAATATTTTAGGCCGGTCTGTGGCTTGTCTTTTCCTTCGCATTATAGTTATTTCACAAAGCAAGATTTTTCAATTCGGAAGTTCAGTTTATCAATTTTGTCTTTAACGATTATGTTTTTGTATCCTGTCTGAAAATGGGCCGCCTAACTCCAGTTGAGGAAGATTGTCTCCTAAACGTTCCATGGTGTTAGGGTGTACACAGGCAGATGTGGGATACGTTTACCTTTTGTGTCAGATACGGGGTTTAGGTCAAGGTTCCTTTTTTTCCATCCAGAAATCCAGTTATTACAACACCCTGTTTTGAAAAGATTATCCTTTCTGCACTGAATTGCTTTGGCAATTTGTCAAAAATCAATTCCACCTTTGGACTCTTTCCATACTTTGACTACTGTTGACGGCACTCCTATAAACACTGGGGTGCATGTAAATGTGGTATATATAATGGAACACTACTTGGAAATGAAAAAGAATAGAATCCACCATTTACAACAACGTAGATGGAACTAGAGGGTATTATGCTCAGCGAAATAAGTCAGAGAAAGACAGATGTCATACGTGGAATTAGAGAAATACAACAGATGAACATAGGAGAAGGGAAAGAAAAATAAGATAAAAACAGAGAGGGAGGTGGGGCTGGGTGGCTCTGTCGGTTGGGCATCCGACTTCGGCTCGGGTCACGATCTCACGGCTCGTGAGTTCCAGCCCCGCGTCGGGCTCTGTGCTGACAGCTCAGAGCCTGGAGCCTGCTTCGGATTCAGTGTCTCCCTCTCTCTCTGCCCCTAACCCACTCGCATTCTGTCTCGTCTCTCTCAAAAATAAATAAACATTAAAAAAAAATTAAAAAAAAAAAAAAGAGAGAGGGAGGCAAACCATAAGAGATTAAGCACAGAGAACAAACTGAGGGTTGCCGGAGGGGAGGTGGGTGGGGCATGGGCTAGATGGGTGACGGGGATTAAGGAGGGCGCTTGTTGGGATGAGCGCTGGGTGTTGTATGTAAGGGATGAATCACTGGGTTCTACTCCTGAAGCCAAGACTACACTGCATGTTGACTCACTTGAACTTAAATTTTAAAAAAAAATCGATTCTCCATATTTGTATAATATTGACCATTCCCATTCAGGAAGAGGACACATCTCTTAAGCTCTAACCCCCTATACACACCACCCACCACCACCTTCTGTGTATGGCTTCATTTTGTCTTCACGTGCTTTGGTTATGTCTGGTATTTTAGCGACAGGCCCTAGGCTGCCTGCCACTGAGTCCCTGCAATTTCGAGAGTAGAGAAACTTCCCCAATCTCCATCACTGTTACCTGACAGCAGAGGCAGACTTGTGTATGCACAACAGCGCCCACAGAGCCAGCCTGTCCTGCGGCCCCTCTTCCCGACTCCACACCAGGGAACAAAACGTGCCTCTCCAGCCTCCTCCTCCACGCCCCCTCCCTCCCTGTAGGAATCCCTTCACCAAAGTATTTTATGTAAGTGGATTCCTGGAGGCCTGCCCCTGACATGTCCAAATCCCAGTGGAGGCACAACTTAGTCTATAATGGAGACCCTATACCACATTCAGAACATTTCTCCCTGTTCCCCAAATGTCATTTATAACGAGACGACTGGAACCTGAACCGCAATGATGAGAGCATGAAGGGAGGAAACAATGTGACTCATTATATAAATATGACAAACCAGGTTCTGGCCCCAGATTCAAGGAGGAGCTTGAGGAAGAGGGTGGAGTGCAAAGTCACTCTGGTCATTCTCGGTGGAAAAGGCACGAGGGGATTCGTAAAGAATATGAAATATGGAGCAGTTGTGTTGTGAACACAATGTAGAGTTTGAGGTGATTATAAAAACTTCGAGGGGCGCCTGGGTGGCTCAGTCGGTTAAGCGTCCGACTTCAGCTCAGGTCATGATCTCACAGTCTGTGAGTTCGAGCCCCACGTCGGGCTCTGTGCTGACAGCCGGGAGCTCGGAGCCTGCTTCGGATTCTGTGTCTCCCTTTCTCTCTGCCCCTCCCCTGCTCGCGCTCTGTCTCTCTCTCTCAAAAATAAATAAACATTAAAAAAAAATTTCTAAAGACTTCGAGTGGAAATACTCAACAGAAAGTTGGAAATGCAGGTGAGAGCCTCTGAGAAACTGAAATGGGGAGCCATCCACACAAGGGGAAGAGTCAGGCTGGGAGAGCAAAGGATTTCTCTGAGGAGAGTCCCACAGAGATAACTGGAAGACTGAGGACTCAGCCTCGAAATTCATGAGCAGCGTTCAAGTGGGTGACTGAGAAGACCAGGTGACAGAGGTATCTATGTAAACAGAAAGGGGCTAATTGAAAAGGGGCAAAGAGCTCCCCTCTGCTGAAGGCATGAAATTAATTTCAGCTTTCACGTAAGCAGTGTTTTGTGTCGTTGGCCATTGGTGTCATTTTGGGCACCTTCCCGTCAGCCATTCTGCGGCTTCCGGATTCTGATTATTTGCGTCTATCCACAGCTCTTCTTTTCACAACGATCCAACAGATTTCTCGTATATTCAGAAACCGTACCGACTATACACAAGGTTTTCATAGGAGTGTTTAGTTTCCCAGTTTTCCCATCCAAGTACTAACGAGGCCCGACCCTGCTTAGCTTCCGAGATCAGACGAGATGGGGCGCGTTCAGGGTGGTATGGCTGTAGACTAGTTTCCCAATTCTAAAGTAATAAATGCCCATTCTGGAAAAAGAAAATATCAAAATATATAAGGAAGAATATAGGAGAGATTGTAAAAATCCAACTAACTGGAAAGCACGTTTCCTCTCATTGTTTTTTACTTCACAGAGATATTTTATATAAAAAAGTCACATGTTGCTTTTTCCCTTAATACAGTAGAAGCTTTTCTCTATACTACTGGGGACTCTTCATAAGGGTGATACTTAAATTAAAGGCTTCAAAATACACCATCATATAGATGCTCACTATTTTCTTCAGTCATTAATTAGTTTAGCATTCAGTCATTAATTAGTTAGCATTTGGATTGCCACCTCATTTTATTCAGTGCAAAAAAAAAAAAAAAGAAGAAAGAAAGAAAGAAATCTGTAAGAAAACGTGGCTTCTCATGTTTAAAATAATCCATTTTGGCTCATCCTCACATGAAACAGATTTAATATGAATACCAATTTCAGTTAAATGCAAAAAAGTGGCATCCATGGGTCCCACGATGTGTAGGTCCTCTCTGCATGTGTACAAAAAATGGTCCAATGATTTTTTTTCTGGGTGATGAATGTGAACCTAGAGTTAATCTTTCTCCTTCAGTGCATTAACCCCAAATCTCTCTTCTAATAACTCTATTTCCTTTCCCTTAAAAAATCTCTAATTACTTTCTTTTTTTTTTTTTTTAATGTTTATTTTTTAGAGAGAGAGACAGAGGGTGAGCAGGGGAGGGACAGAGAGAGAGGGAGACACAGAATCCAAAGCAGATTCCAGGCTCTGAGCTGTCAGCACAGAGCCGGATGCGGGGCTCATGCTCACGAACGGTGAGATCATGACCTGAGCAGAAGTTGGACGCTTAACCGACGGAGCCACCAGGCGCCCCTATTCTAATCGCCTTCAATCATTTTTTGCCTTAACATTCACCCGGCTTTGGTGATTTACAGGTATCCTCCCAAGGAGAAAGAACGTCTATCTTTCTTACACTCAAGCATCCGGATCAATGTGCCTATTGCCGTAGGATACTATCTTAAGGCTTTTCTGATGTGTTCTCCTGGACCGGATCCTCAGGAAAGGTGCACAGTGGGGCTTGGGTATGGGGCAGATAGTGATGATCGAGGACTAAAAATCTGTTGACAGCTTACAAACACTTCTTCAACCAAAGTGATTTTTGAAAATACGTCCTCTGAGTAGAACCTAGTTTCAAAAAGGATCTATAGGGTATCTTCTCTACAGACCACTGCTTCTGTGTTAGAGTTTACTTTTGCCCTGCTCAGCCCTGACCCCTCTGGACCTCCAAAGTCATAGTGCCGGTCTGCAGGTCGGCCCTGTTGTGGCGTCACGGAGCTAGAGGAGACGTGGAGAGGATCAAGTACTAAACAGAGTCCGGAAAATTTTAGGGGACCTGTCCAACAACATGAAGCTAGCCAGTCCAAGCTAGCCGATTTGAAATTAGTATACTTTTTCATACCATCCTGCAACAGAAAGATAGATAATTAAAAGCTGGCTGCAAATATATTCCCCCTGGGAAGGTAAATCACTCAGTGGGAAAATGTGGGATGACCGTAGGCTTTAATTTTAAATTTTGTTGAAAGTACACATGCAAAAGATGTGTCAGACAGGGGGAGTTAGAGCAAAGTCCGACCTGTGATTCTCCTGTCCCACCCCGGCCGTGGTGATGGGACACAGTGAGGGATCTTGAACCCTGCCTCACCACCTCGATCACTGTGAATATGTTAATAATCTTGTCCTGCCCAGCAATCCTCTGGGGCTGCATACTTGCAAGGGTCACACGTTAAGGCCATCGAAATGGTCCGTGTCAGGCCATCGAAAATGTATACGTATCTTCTCTCACCCCAGGACATACCTTCCGATATATTTTCATAATCACCGGGATTCTTTAAGTGATTCTTCCCAGAACAAATGAGATCTTCCCCAAGGTGACGCGGTCTCTAATTATTTACACAAATAGCTGGAACTTTTAAAGTGGCAGCTTGTCTTATCAAGGAAATAACAGAGAAAAACAAAAGAGACCAGTGTAAGTTTCGCTTTGGGGGGCACCCAACAACCCAAGCCAGTACATGTTTAAAAACAAGATACCTCTGTGTCTGCCAGCGTGATTAAGTACCAAGTACTTAATCCAGTTCACCATTAAGTGTCTGTGGACGGAAAGAAAGAAATATGGAAAAAGGAGGTAAGGAGGAGAAAAGGGACGGGAGAAAGGAGACAGAATGTGATCTACAGACCAAGATGGGGAAAAGAACCAATATAACTGAAAGCCAACCATGTGTTGGACATTTAACTTGCGGTTTTCTTTTGTCCTAACAAAAAAAATAGGAATTTTATCTGTACTTAGCTATTGGAGGAAATGAAGCTCAGAGCTCATATGTAGTTAAGGGACTGTGGAGAGAGATTCAAACTGCTACCCCTGCACAGTTCTTCCTGCCTTCACTACCGTATTTAGCTTGGATTCCTCGAACAGCCCAGCCCCTAAGACACCTCCTTGCTGCCCACTCCTGTACCATGCAATAGTCACCACCCAACACCAGAAACCTTCTACAATGCAGAGCAGATGGTGTCACTGTCCCCTGACCGAACCATCCTGTGGCTTCCCTCTGCACTTAGAATAAGAGGCCAATGTCTTTTCCGGGTCTGCAATGACCTACCTGTTACCTGTATCTCTGACCCCTAATTCTCCCTCCCACTCACCACCCTGCAGCCACACACCTCCCTCCCGTTCCAAGAATACAAAGCCTGAATCCAGGTTTGGGTCTCTCAACTTGCTATCCGCTTGCCTGCAAATGCTCTTTCCCCTGGATCAGAGAACGGCAAATCATGGTCTGCGGGCCAAATTCAGGTCCTCGCTCCTGCCTGTTCTTATAAATAAAGTTTTATTGGAACACAACCACACCTATTTCTTTTCCCTACTCCTGCTTTCAGACTACAATGGGTGAGTTGTAGAGTTAAGACAGAGAGTACACAGGTTGCAAAGCCTCGAATATTTACTCTCTGATCTTCTTCGGGGGAAAAAAAAAAAGTGCCAATCCCCGCCCTGTATCATGGCCTGGTTGGTTCTATGCGGTCACTCAGAAGAGGTTTCCACCCCAAATGTCATTTCCAAGGAGCGGACTTTCCCGACCACCCCGTCAGTATAAGGCAGCTCCTTGCCACAAACCCTATCATCTGTATTCCTGTCCTTAGAACACTTATTTTATTCATTTATTCCTTGTTTCTTACCTAACTCCCCTCCTTAGAATATGCATTCCAGCAGAGCTGTGACATTCCAAGTCTTGTTTACAACATTTGCTAGTTATCGGCATAGAATAATCTCTGATGAGTATTTTTAATAAATGAATACATGATGGTCCCCTTGGTTTTTATTGCAACTCAATATTTTCCACTGTCTTAGATGTTCTCACAAGAAAAGAACGCTCGGGCCGTAGGAAAGAACAACGTGTAATTAAGCAAACTTTGCTCAATTCCGCAGATCTATTTCAGACACAGTAGAGACAGACATCACACCGCCCTCAGGAAAACCATAAAGACTACGAAACACGGAGTACACTCTAACTTCATTGTCAGTGCAGTATCACAGACCTATCTGCAATAACGAGGCAGAAGCATCTGGAAGGTTTCCGCGGGGAGAGGAGTTTGCTCTGGGAGAGTCCTAGAAAACACTTCGAAGTAAGCAGTTTGCCGATTGAGCTCAGCGACTTTGTCTGTCTCCCCTCCTTCCTGTGATGCAATCACTGCCCAACTGTCTTCGTTTAGAAGGTCGTTAAGGACAAGGTGTTTCAAAGCTTCAGGAAGCCAAGTTACTAAATTTACCTCCAAGGTGTCTCTGAACGTGTCATATACTATCACACAATTCTTGCTTGGGATCGGAATGGCTCTAACTGGGACGTCTGCGATCAATTTACAAATGTGTCAAGTGAGGGTATAGGATTAATGATCTCTGAAGCCCCTTTAGTTAGAAGAACCTGTGCTTCCAGGATGCCCACCAGAGACCTCGGGGCACTGCAGAACACGGACACCGAGGACACATCGATGGGAATTACAGTGCTGTGTGGTTTGTGGGGAGCCCCTTAATCACTCACGGCCTCAGCTGCCGGGGACAATACGGAAACAATAACGCCCACCTCTTGTGTGGTCGTGACAATCAGAACATACTAAGGGCATACAGAGCATACATTAGCATTTGCTAATTAATGGAAACTAATATTGTTTTTTAAAGGTTTATCTCTGAGAGAGGGAGCGTGAGCAGGGGAAAGACAGGGAGGGGGACAGAGGACCCGAAAGGGGCTCTGCGCTGACAGCAGAGAGCCCCGCGTGGGGCTCGGACTCAGAAACCACGAGATCACGACCTGAGCCAAAGTCGGACACGCAACCAACTGAGCCACCCAGGTGGCCGTCATTATTATTTTTCTAATGGGCTCCAGCCTCAATAAAGCTGGGGAGAGTTGGTCATGAGCCAATAAGGACTCGATCACAGACCAGAGTTGGGCGGGGGGCGGCTCATAGACCACCACTCCACAAGGAATCTATTTTTGATCCGAAATCAAGAAAACTGTTCTCAGAGAAAGATTATTAAGGATCCCAGGGACAATTTCAGTTCAAAAGACAAGCTGGCCTTTGTCCTTGAGCTGATGGACGGCTGCTGATAACGTCAACCGATTGGCCCTGGTCTCGCCGAAACAACGATCTACAAAGAAAGGTTCGAGCTGCAAGCAGCCTTTCTCAGCCCAGATGTGGTTGGAGAGAGGCTATCTTACACTAAGGAGACTTGGGACTTGGTAAAGCTCCTTATTCTATTTACCAAATTTCTCAACATTGAAACCCTTTACTTTTAAAACTCACCCAATTTATTCTGTGTAATGAAATGAAGAAAATCATATTCCCCAAAATTCCTCTTAGGGAGACGCTGTATTTATTCAAAAGAAATTACTTTCTTTGGAGCATGAGACCCTAAGGAAATGCTCAAGTAACACAGTACAGCAATTAAATGGTTCCACCTAATAATGGTTCCTTGTTAGAGAGATTCTAACAAGGGAGAGGCCTGGAGAAGGAGAAAGGGCAGGAGGTGGGAAGATGGGGAGGAGAGGGCAAAGGGGCGGGAGGGAGAGGGAGCCCTCACGGGCTGAGTGGCAGAGAAGGGAGTCAGGAAAAGATTAAAAATGTCTAAGGGGAGGAGGTACGTTGTTTGCTTTGAGTGTGCATTCCAAGCCCTCCCTCCGTTTCCCCTAAGAGATTCGCAAGAATGCCGTTTTTATTGCCCCCTATGTTTTCCTGCATTGTTTTGTGGAGCTGAAGAACTGCTGAGTTCTGTGTTCAAGTTCGTACAGGGAGAACACGATGTTCCAGGGAATCGTAACTTGGAGAGCAGTGGGAATAGGGGAGAAAGAGCTAATATCGGAGTCAGACACAGTCCTGTTTCTTTATGGTTTCTCATAATATTTTTAATGAAGTTTAAAAAAAAATTACCTCATCCGTACTGTTGTATGGCAAATTAAGACCAGAGAGACAGAACTCAAGTGTGGTAGGAGGACCCTCCCCCAAGGGGGGCGGGGAGGAGACACACTCGGAAGGCCAAGCTCAAGGAGCACGTCTCAGTCCTTCCCACAGAACACCCCTGGAAGGGAACTGCCTAGCTTGCTCCGTGGAGAATTTTAGGTTCTTTACAAGACAGAGCTGTCCACAGGAAACAGAACGCGAGCCACATATGTAGTTTTAATTGTTCTAATAGCCAAATTAAAAATTGTAAAAATAAAGGCTTAATTTAATGATGTCTCTTTATTTCACCCAACCTCCCTATACTGTCATGTCACCGTGTAATCAGCACAAAAAGTTGACGTATTCTACATTTTTTACGCTCAGCTGTTGACATCTCCTGTGTATTTTATACTCACAACACCACTCAATCCGGACTGGCCACATTCCGAGTGCTCAACAGCCACACGTGGCTGGGGGCCACTTGTCCTGGACAGTACTGATTTCAGGTGTGAGTCCCATGCGGTTACGATCACGGGCAAGTAGATGTAATTCCCAACTGGATCCACGGATAAACTGACAGTTAATCCACATGTGGATTGGACAGTACTGGGTTCTGGAAATTTGTTCTTCTTAAATTATGAATATGTGGCTTAAGCAAACAGACCCAACGATTATTGAGCATTAGTGCACGCACCTGTTGAAACGGGCCTTTCCCTTATGTCTAATCCTCTCAAAGAAAACATCTAAGGATCGTTCTGGAGACGGACATGGCCGACCTGTGCCCAACATCTAGTTCATCCCTTTGCCTTCCTGAAGGACAGGGTAGAAAGCTACTGCATTTCCTCGACTCTAAGACTTTCTCAGTGTGATTTGTATTCAGCCCATCGGATCCACATGTATAAGATCCAGGGCCCGGAAGTGAGGCAGAGACAGCACATTGGCCATTTTCACCCTTTCTTCTGGCACAGGCACAGATTTTTCAGCAGAATTAGAGAGGTGCCATTATCCAGTCTCCACTCGCGGACCTCGGGAAGCAGGTTCCTGGGCACCCGTGCTGCTGGGCCACACCTGAGCAGATACCATGTGGCTCTGGAGGCACTGGCAACGGGGGCAGCACCTAATTCCGTGGACTTCTGAATGTTGTAGATTCCCACTGATGCTATAGGTTCCGGAGCCATCTGTCCCGATGATGAAAGGAAATAGGAGTTTCCTTGATGGCTCAATTCTGCAGCGTGAACGCACAGGTTATTCTCTAATGTCACGCTAGATTCTGTTCTTTTCTCCCAATGATCCCATAAGCCATTCCCACAGAACACCACGCTGACCCATCATGTCAGTGGTATCACACTGATCGGACGGGGCGAATTCAAGATGGCTAGCGTACCGCACGGCTTGGTATGACACATGCTCTTCCGAGAGTGAGAAGTCCTGAACTCTGAGAAATCTGCAACACCAGTTTTAGAGGTCCAGGGGTCAGAGGTATGCTAGGACATCGCCTCCAAAGTAAACAACAAAGTGCTGTATCTTTTATCCCTTACCACAAACTAGGAAGCGTTGGCATCTGATACATCCCTTTGGGTTCTGGAGGCAATATACACCTTCCCCCAGCAAAATGCTCTGGCCCTTAATATTACACCAGAAGCTTCCAACTCTGAGCAGGGCTTCGAGTAGGAAAGGGCACTGCAGCGGATCCTGGTTGGGCACGATCAGCCCCGCCATTTGAGCCATACAATTTGGCAGACCTCGTTGTATTGGGTGGGTCAGGGGAAGAAAAAATGCAGTGCATAGTTTATAGCGAACTCCAGGGGGAGGATCACAACACAGATGTCAGGTTCTGGAGCGAGGTGAGACCATCTAGAGCAGAGAATTATATACATTTGTGGAAAATCAGCTCCGGGGGCTGCTGAGCTCTAGCTGAGAGTAAGTCTTTGGCGGTAAGACACCAAGTGACCATGTCCCCTAGAAATTTCCCTCACATGTTGTCCTTCATCCCATTTGACCCTCAAAGTCACAAAGTCAAGTAGGCCCAGTAATAATCCATTATGAGATCCAATCAGTCTGGGACGGAGCGGGGGCACAAGGCACAAGCAAGCTGCAAAAGCATGTCACCTAGACCCCAATGTCACCAGGGTTGCTCAGCACCTGACTCTCTCAACTCACCGCAGTGGTCCTGCAGGGCAGGGTTGGCGGGGCAGGGGCAGGGGGTTCTGTATAGCCAACTAAGAGGGAGAAAAAGCCCAAGTTTCAAGCTTGGTTTATGGATGGTTTGGCTCAGTACATGGGTGCAGGTCAAAAATCCATGGTGACTGCATTAGAGCACCAGTCAGGGGTGGCTCTCAAAGACAGTGAAGAAGGAAAACTTTCCCAGCTGGCAGAGCTTGGAATGGGGTATCTGGTCGGTGACCATGCTAAATGCAAAACGTCTCAACGTTAGAACATATATGGCCTCGCAAGCATAGCCAATAGCTCGGCGGTTGGTCAGGTGCCTGAAAGGAAAAGATTGGAGAGAAAAGCCGGGGGTAGAGCCGCATAGACGGATGGGACGCTTGGGAGCAGGCACTAAGTGTAAAGATCTTTGCACCACCCGTTTAGGCCCACCCCGAGCCATCAACCACCAAACAAGCAAGGAGACGAAATGACTGGGTCAGTTGATATTGGCCTAACTTTGTCAGTGGCTATTCCCAAGTCCTGGCTTGAGGGCCACACCTACACCCACCGCTGTGGCTGAGGGAGACGTCCCATGTGAGCCCTACAATTGCACTGCCAGTGACTGAGCCTTCTTATCATCACTGCCCCCTCTGATCGCCCAACTGCCAAATGGGGACCTGTAGCAAGCCCCCAGTATGGCACCATTTCTCAAAGAGGCACACCAGCTATCTCGTATCAAGCGGATTATACTAGGCTCCTTCCCTCCTGGAGGGCCCGGAGTCAGCTTCGCAAGAACAGAAGCTTCCTCTGGGTAAGGGTTTGCTTGTCCTGCCTGCAGACCCTCAACCTGAGCCAGTGACAGGGGTGGGCGAGCGGTGGTTTCACAAGTACTAGAAACCCATACTAGAAACTTCACGAGTACTAGAAACTAGAGCGGGTTGGCTTGGAACCATTAAATATCCAACTACTGGACCTTCCTCACGGTGAGGGCGGTACAGCTGTGGGCCCATGACCGTGGCATCACATACTGTACGATTCAGAAGCAGACTAGTGATAGAGACTAGGGCCTGCCAAAGGTGTGGCTGAAGTACCAGCTCAGAAATAATACTCTGCAAGGATACAGTACTTTCCTCCAGAACACAGCACGCACAGCAAATCACACTTCTCTATGGCACTGTGTCCCCAGGAGGAAGGACACAAGGTCCAAGAGCAAGGAGCAAAAGCAGGAGAAAGCCTCCCTACGGTCATTCCCGGAGACATCTGGAAGAATGTGTGTTTACCATCTGTTTTATTCCGGGCTGTGCAGGGTCGGAGGTCCCGGTCCTCGAGAAGGGCACGTTCTGCAGAGACACAGCAAGCGTGCCACTGAATCACAACCCGCGACTGTCCCCTGGGGCCACTCGAGGCCTCACCCTGGTAGGGCAAAGGAACCCTGATCAGCAGGAAGAGGTGGGAATGTTTTTTACGCAGCGTGGACCAGGGTGGAGTATGTGTGGGACTGTGACCCACTTGGACAGCTCCGGGTACGCCCCTGCCTGGCTGTGATCACGAGCGGACTCGGACGGCAGCCCAAACTGCGAAGGATGGGATCACCAGGGGTTCTCTGGGACGCCTGAGGTGTGGCGGTTTGGGAACACCGCAAGTCAACCGAGACCTTTAGAGCTGACAGCTGAGGAGAGGGAGAACTTAGAAGTGATAGCAGAGGAAAGAAATTATTAGTATCAGTTGTGACCCCGAGAGTAACTGTGACGACGAAGGCTGTAATCTCCCCACCACCCTCCACCTCGTAGGTTTCCCTTCAGTAAGAGGCGCAAAAGGAGCCTCAACGTGCTATCTCCAAAACGTAGGCAGAGAATGCTGGGTACAAGCTAAGGGGTGGACCGGGGCAGACACGGAGACACAGCGCTCCGATTCCCCTTCCAGGAAAGGGTTCGTTACCCATGTGTAAGAGCCACCTGGGCTTTGATGTCAAGGTCACACTCCTGTGGGGTCCCCAGGCTAACAGCTAGCACAGCGGCAGGGCCATTCCCACGAAGGGATCCCTTTAACAAGCAGTATTTCCTCCTGTGTTGCCTGTTGGGCTGGCGGAGATCTTGTCAAATACATACCGTGGTCTGACGACCGCCCTCCCCTGTCCTTACTCTCCCCCATTTTCCACACGTGTTTCTCGATGGTGAATCTTTTGCCCCCCCCCCCACCGCCCCCCATCTCCAACTCCAGGTTCTTTCCTGGAGGACCCAGGTAAGACCAAGGGTTACTTTTTTCAGGAGATTCACTTCTTGGTAGCGAGAAGCATAATAAAAAATACGTTAACCGTGACCTCCAAAGAAATAATATACGGCAAGGGTATAGTGAGTAACCAAGGCATTATTAAGGGGCTGGGCCATTAAGGCTTCTCTGAGAAGACGCACATGAGTAGAGACCTGAATAGAGCACAGATCCGTGCAACGGGAGTGCGAAGATGGAGTGGTTTTCACTTTCTCCCATGTTCACCAGGGTGCATTTTCCAAATCAACCTTGGCCCTGTTCACTGTGTTCTTAGCTCATGACCCGGTGTCTTGTACATCATCGCAGAATCAATCATCTAATCCTTCTGGTATACCAATCCTTTTGGTATAATCATACCAAAAACAGCAAGGCATTTTGACCTGGATTCCTCCAAATCTCTTTATTTCCCTTTCTTTGCCCATGACCCTCTCTCTGGGGAAGACTGTGTTCTCATGGCCAATACTAATCTCTCCATTTGTAACTGAATACAAGCAATGTAATGGTGTTCTCAACTGCCAAGAAAAAATTATGCATTTCTGCCTCCAGGGAACACTGCCATTTTCACAGAGTACGAATCAGAAACTGCTGATGCTTCATAAAGTAAGACTAATGAATCTCCGTGCCACACTGAAAAAGGACGTGTTCAGTAAAGTGTTTGTTAATTCATCACCTCGTGAGCATCTGCTCGTGTGCCTGGTTTCGGCAGCGATGGTAGAAAGATAGCCAGCACCCCAAATCTTCGACCAGCTGCCTCCTGTTAATAGGGCGTTCTAAGAATTCTTAATGGAGCCCATTCTTGTAGATTCCTGATAGGCCATATTTTGCATGGGTGACACTAGGAAAATGCATACTTGTCCCCAAACAGAGCGCAGTGCCCTAGTTTGGATGACTTAGGCCAGCTCACATGCGCTGCCCACAACGTCCCTCAGCCAGTCTAACTTGAAGGCCAGACTTAAAGCCTTAAGATGACCTCTTTCTTGGCTTTCTCTACCAGGTCTGTTCCAGGAATTGGAGCCAGTGATCTTTTTTAATAAAATAGTACAATGAGGGAAAGCTAGATCGTAAGTGTAGGAACCTGGCTTCGTAAGGCCCAGAGTACAGCGCCCCGAGGAGCTTACTCCAGGCTTCCCTCTGTGCCCATGTCAGTACTGGTGGCTGTTCCTGGGGCAGGGGGGCTCCAAAGCCAGGAGGAGTAGACATCACTGCTACTCCAGCCCGGTTGGAAATAAGAGAAGCAACAATAATCCCAACTGACGGCTTCTTGGCAAAACATACCCAACCTCTTTGAGCCACCTGCTGAAGGACAAACCTGCTTCCTCCCAACACCGACACTGAATTGTGGATTCCCAAGAAACTGAAAAACTTTTGCTTTATTCTAGGGCTGAGAGTTATTTCTGTCGTCGAGTGCTCACCCTGCTTTACAGGACCTGTCCAAAATAACCACATGCTAAGTAGCTGAGAAATGGATCCCCAAAGAGCTCAATGTTTTCTGTGTACGAGGACGCGAGCCCAGTTCGCACTCTCGCCACTGCCTTCTGGAAAACGCTGAAGAGATGCCTCCGTGTAAGACATCGCCCACTTAGACCTGGTAGCTCCACTCTCTTCCCCCCTCCTGCAACTTCATTCCTATTTCTGAAATCGGGGTTTGCTGCCATCGTGGAAACAGTGAAAGCTTGGGAGCCACGGCAAGGACCTCATGGAAAATCTTTACCCAAACCTCACAACTGGATGCAATCCTCGTCTTTTTCTCATCGAAGGCAAAAATGCTTTTCTCATCGAAAATGCTTTTCTCATCGAAGGCTGGAGGTCAACAGCCCCCGGGCTCCGTTCTGGTCACCCAGCCTTGCACACCTGTTTGGTGCACAGTAGATGCGCTCACCGCTCATGAGCCTGCAATGGACTTGCGTCGTTGAGGTCCGGGCTGCTCAGGGCTAGAAACTTTAAAACAATCTGTTCAAGTGTTCAGTATACCATTTGCAGCGTGTTCTTAGGCACACTGTCCACCCTGATCTTCAAACACAGAGGAAATGAGCACAGCAGGAACTATTAACTGCATCTTATAGAAAAATTCTTCCGCGGGGGCGCCTGGGTGGCGCAGTCGGTTAAGCGTCCGACTTCAGCCAGGTCACGATCTCGCGGTCTGTGAGTTCGAGCCCCGCGTCGGGCTCTGGACTGATGGCTCGGAGCCTGGAGCCTGTTTCCGATTCTGTGTCTCCCTCTCTCTCTGCCCCTCCCCCGTTCATGCTCTGTCTCTCTCTGTCCCAAAAATAAATAAAAAAAAAAAAAAAAAAAGAAAAATTCTTCCGCGGAACTGCCTGCCTCCCCAACCTATATGGTCTGACCCTCAAAACCCATCTCTGTAGCATATGACACCCTCTCTGGTCAAAAATTGGTTGAGGGGCGCCTGGGGGGCTCAGTCGGTTGAGCATCCGACTTCGGCTCAGGTCATCAACTCACAGTCCGTGAGTTCGAGCCCCGCGTCGGGCTCTGTGCCGGCGGCTCGGAGCCTGGAGCCTGCTTCGGATTCTGTGTCTCCTCTCTCTCTGCCCCTCCCCTGCTTATGCTCTGTCTCAAAAATAAATAAAAACATTAAAAAAAAAATTGGTTGGATCAGGAAAGATCTCGATGGCATCAGTCTTATTCCCTCAATCAGGAATCTAGAACTGATTCCTAGACAGAAAGACAGCAACGTGCAAAAGTGGAGACAGGAGAGAAGAAAACAAACAGTAGAGACCGAACATGAAGTTGGAGAGCTCGGGTCAGAAAATAGCCATCTGGGGAAAAAGAATCACATAGTTTGTAGAGAGGAACAGGCCCCCAAAATGAGACAGAATGCTGACATTTCAGTCCCATGGCCTAATTTCTTCCCAAGGTCTGGCGATATTCTTGCCCTTGAGTTTTGTGGGATGGTGCTGGCACTTACAATGGTCTTTTCTTTCAGCTAGGCCTGATTGGTTTCTATATTTGCAACCACCATAAAAAAGGTAAGCCTCAGAGGGATCGCATTCACCCAAGTTCACGCGGTTGGAGAGTGGCAGAAAAATTCAAAATCAAACTCCAAGTCCCTGACTTCTAGTCCATTAACTATAAAGAGTTGTTCTATCCTAGAGATACCTACTTAGATCGAGAGATAGCACAGAAAGGTTTATACAGTCAATTCGGAAGGAGAGAGCACAAAAACTGAAACAGCCAAGTCAGTTGTAGGTTAACTGGCATCCCCCAAAAGATACGTCCGCTAGGAACCTGTACCTGTGACTTCATTCGGGAAAAAAGTCTTTGCAGCTGTAAGGAAGGACCCTGAGAAGAGATCATCGCGGATCAGGGTGGTCCTTAATTCCAACGATAAGTACACTTATGAAAGAGGAAAACAAGGAAGAGGAAGTTGAGGTGGGGACCAAGGCAGCCAACGAACACTGAGGACCACTGGCCGACAGCCACCTAGCCCCCAGCAGCTAGGGGACACGCATGGAACGAGCTAACCCTGGGGAGACCCGGACTTCTGACTTCTGGCTTCCAGAACTGTGAAAGAATACATTTAAGTCACCAAGCTTGAGATAATTTGTTAGGGCAGCCGCAGGAAACTCAACACAATGATTAAAAGTAGAAAGAAATCTGAAGGGTGGAAAGAAATTAGAAAACGCGATCTTAGGAATGAATAACGGCAGCCTACGATATTCGAACTACAGTGTCCGCGTGAGAAGGCTGGAGGTCAACAGCCCCCGGGCTCCGTTCTGGTCACCCAGCCTTGCACACCTGTTCGGTGCACAGGAGACGCGCTCACCGCTCATGAGCCTGCAATGGACTTGCGTCGTTGAGGTCCGGGCTGCTCAGGGCGAATAGTTCAAAATGCTATTTTGATTTTTGATTTATTTGGGAAAGGATGGAGTGTTTTCTTTCTTCTGCTATAGCTTTACCGGGGAAGAAATAAGACATCTTCCTTCCTCACGGACAGCAACATACCTACTCTCTGCTACTCCCCGCGCCCCCATCACTCCAAAAAAGTAGCTCTGTGAAGCAGGAGAGAGGTGAACACTGCCTTCTGCATAATTCTCTGAACTAGAAATCTTTGTGTTTCAAACATGGAGCCCACCAGGGCCACGGGGATGGGGGACGGTTGGTCCATGAGCGGTAATGAGGGAGACGGTGGCTTTCAGGGGAGAAGTGGGGGGCACAGCTCCAAGGGGGCTCAACTCCGCAAACCCCGAGAGGCAATGGCAGGCTGAAAGGGCTGGTGGCATGGAAATCTGCATGCTCCTCATACACAGCACCCCAGAAATAAGCCTCAGAGGGGGAAACAGTTGTGTGAATACCCCTAGAGACTAAACTCTTATGAAAAGAACCAGTTTCATATTTTGAAATTAGAATACCTAAGGGCATCCTTTCTTTGTTTCTTGCTGGAAGGACAAAAAGCAGGGCAGGGGACATGAAGGGTTTCCTTCCCCGCTGCCTTCCCTTTTGTTGAGAGTAATGCATTAGATTAACATATGGGCGATGTGCTCACTTGCGATTTTAATGAAAAATTTGGTTTTCGAGACGTAACGTATATTTGTATACAGAAAATGAACGGAGGTCTTACATGCTCCCCAGTTGACGATTCCATCTCAAGAGGAACTTAACTCAGGTAAGTTAGGTATTTAATGAAAGAATATTCTACGGGAGATTTGTGGACAAATAGCCCCCGAAGAACCTGTGACTATCTCAGAAATGTTAACAGAACTTTCTGTTAAGACACAGGACCTCTATACATTTATTTTATTTTTTAATGTTTATTTTTGAGAGAGACAGAGTGGGAGCAGGGGAGGGGCAGAGACAGAGAGAGAGAGAGAGAGAGAGGGAGACACAGAATCCAAAGCAGGCTCCAGGCTCCAAGCTGTCAGCACAGAACCTGACACGGGGCTTGAACTCACAAATGGTGAGATCATGACCTGAGCCGAAGTCGGACGCTCAACCGACTGAGCCACATGGACACCCTATTTGCTTTTATTTTTTAAAGTTTGTTAATTGAGAGAGAGAGCAAGCACACGTGAATCAGGAAGGGGCAGACAGAAGGAGAAAGAGAGAGAATTCCAAGCAGGCTCTGCGTTGTCAGCACAGAGCCCAACACAGGGCTTGAACCCACAAACCATGAGATCACGACCTGAGTCGAAATCAAGAGTTGGATGCTTAATTGACTGAGCCAAGCGTGTGCCCCTCTCTATATACTTAAGGTCCCGGCTCTTTCAGCGCTCTGTGCTCACAAAGTCACTGGACCATAAAAGAAGTTGTACAGCCTCGTCTCGTTGACCTAAGAAATGATCAGCTCTGTATGTCGAAAATACAAACAACCTAACACAACTTGGATCTTTCTTACTGGGGGCTTTTCGTCAACACATTTAAAAAAACATGTGATCACGGGTAAGTAAAAGACTTTAAGATAATTTCTACCTACAACCCTAACCAATAGGGGTCCCCAAGACCAAGCTGGCGCTAAAGGGGAGCAGCGTCAGACGTACTCGCAGATGTAGACACGAAACCTCTTTGTCACTGTCCAAAGTTCGGCCCGTCCACGGCTCTCTGAACTGCCTCAGAAACAGTCCCAGTCTAGTCCAGTGGAGAGAAGGGACTCAACAGTGCCACTTCGAATGGGATCTGATGACTGGGAACTTGTGCCAAGCTTCATTTAAAAAAGAAAATGTGCCATTCATTGTCCCTAGAGATTTGTGAATTGATTCAAATCTATCACTTTGCATGCTGACAATCTATGCCTCAGACACTCCTGTGTTTATGACTCAAACAGGATCATTTGAGCAAAGTTGAACAACGTTGACTAGAGACTCTTTTTAAAAATATTTTTGGTGGGGGGAGGGAGAGAGAGAATGAGCGTGGGAGAGTCAGAGAGAGAGAGGAGGACAGAGGATCTGAAGCGGGCTCCATGATGACAGCCGTGAGCCTGGTGCAGGGTTTGGACTCAGGAACCACGAGATCATGACCTGAGCCGAAGTCGGACGCTCAACCGACCCAGGTGCCCCAAGACTTTTTTTTTTTTAATTTTTAATGTTTATTTATATTTGAGAGAGAGAGAGAGAGAGAGAGAGAGAGAGAGAGAGTGTGTGTGTGTGTGTGTGTGTGTGTGTGTGCGAGCAGCAGAGTGGTAGAGAAGAGAGGGAGACACAGAATCCGAAGCAGGCTCGAGGCTCTGAGCATCAGCACAGAGCCCGACGCGGGGCTCGAACTCACAAACCTCGAGATCATGACCTGAGCTGAAGTCGGACGCTCAACTGACTGAGCCACGCAGGCACCCCCCCAACCCCCAGACTCATTTTTGATCTTTTGTTACGATTATACTTAATAGAAAAAAATTAAGCTCCACATGACCTGTCCACCGCTTAAGAAAACGTAACCTATTACTAGTCTGTAAGTTCTCTTTCCTTTTGTGTCTTCGGTCTTTCTAGGAGCGCAGGTGGAATCCGTACTTTCCCAGCCACCAAACTTTGCAAAGAAACTCCCCAGGTACTCAAACCAATTGTAATAGGCTGAGTCTTCACCTCTGTGGCCTCTAGACACTCCCTCCTCCCCAACGTCCACCAGAACCGTTTGTGGTCTGTGTTATGGTGACAGGACTGGTCACTCTCTGATCACCAGCTAAGTCCCACTGGGCTTTGAGCTGAAGTCAAAGTTCCCGTCCTGATTCTCTTCTGGTTGCTGAAAACACAAGCCTGTGCGCTCCGCATGGTGCTGTTTCCTATTTGTTCCCTGCTGCTCTCCCCACTGCCCCGGCGAGCCTCGCCCTTTACGGTAGGAACCGGCCGTCAAGGCATCCAGGGGCCCGACCCCCAACCCAAGCCCCACCGCAACCATTCTGGTCAGGTTTACAAATGCATTTACTGCGTCAAAGAACAGTTGTCTTGCACGCAATAAACCCCTGAGACGTTTCTGCTGCCCAGTCTTTTAAGAAATATGTGTGGTGGGGCGCCTGGGTGGTGAAGGATCCCACTCCGGCTCAGGTCACGATCTCATGGTTTGCGAGTTCAAGCCTCGCCTCGGGCTCGCTGCTGTCGGTGCAGACCCGCCTCAGATCCTCTGTCCCCGTCTCTCTCTGCCTCTGCCCAGCTTGTGCGCTCAAAAATAAACAAATATTAAAAAAAAAAAAAAAGCTTTAAATAAAAAAATTGGTATGGAGCACCGATTGATCTGCTGGTAAAATAAATTTACTGTGCATATTCTGTTATGGAAAATGAACAAAATGCACAAAGTCCCTGCTGTTTTCCTGGCAGGTGGTAACAAATGATTAACAAATAAATACAGAATGCATTAGATGGTAACAAATGCTAAGGAAAAGGCAGTCAAGGGGGCTAGGAAGTGCTAAGGTGGGTGCAGGGTCCTATTTTATAAGGCATCGCTCAGAAAGGTATTACTAACAGACATTTACCGCAGAAACATGAAGGAATGAGGAAGCCAAGTAGGCAACTTTCTGGGGAAAGAGAGTTCTAGAAGGAAGAGAATCCTTTCACAGACATTGCAGTGGAACTGTGCTGGGCATGTCAGAGGAAGAGCACAGTGGATGAAATGTAGTTATGCAAGGAGTAGAGGAGCAAAGGCACTGGGGCAGCAGTCCCTGGACGTGGCCACACCTCGGAATCGCCGAGGGGCTTTAGAAACCAGCACGTTGGTGTCTGGGTCTGTGGGACTTGGGACTGTGGCTTGGGACTGTGGCTTAATCAGTCTGGGGGCATGGCCTGACATCAGGATTCTTTAAAAACCTGCCCAAGAGATTCTAACGCGCAGGAGAGTCTGGACTACGCAAATACGGTGACGTTGCCTAGCAACCCTTCAGCCCACATCAACAGAGATGACTCAGAGAGGTTGTGTTTTTCTCCAGCCAGTTCTGCTGCCTGGATTAGATACAAAGAGCTGGAAAGTGGATTTAACATTGCACCCGTAAGTGCAATGAAGAAAGAAACAAGAGGGCTGACACTACGCAAGAGAGTGGCTGGAGAGGGGGACCACGGAATCTTGGCAGGTCAGCAGTCAGGACCAGAGAGGGATGGCCAGGGTTGTGATCAACGAACCTGCCTGTCTGCTCCGAATTACAAAGTGCGGGTTTTTCCTCACACCACCAAGCAGTTCTCTGACACCGGCTGGCTATCCCCCAACCCGGTCCTGACACTATCTGCCCAGAGACGGCATCAGATCCCACAGGTTGGCGGCTCAGTCCCACACGACTGCTACCCCCCACTTAAGATGCCAGTCACAAGTCCAGCCTCTGACCAAACTGGCTAAAGTAAGAGGTTCCCACCAGCCCTTTCTCAGGTCTAATTTGCCAGGGCCGATCGCAGAACTCAAGAAAACAGTTTACTTACTAGCTAACGGACAGAAGAGACGCACGGGGCAAGGTGTGAGGGGAAGGGCACTGAGCCTCTATGTTCCTTGCCCTCTCCGGGTACGCCACTCTCCCTAGACCTCCATGTGCTCCCGGACCTGGAAGTTCTCAGAACGCTGCCCATTTGGGTTTTTGTGGTAGCTTCATTACGTAGGCATGATCGATTAAACTGTCGGCCATTGGTAACTGATTCAACGTCCAGTCCCCTTCCGCCCCCCAGAGGTCAGGGCTGAGGTTGAAAGCTCCAACCCTATAATCACACGGTTGGCTTTGCAGGCAGCCAGCCCCCATCTTTAGGTGGTTTCCAAAAGTCACCTCATTCGCAAAAGACATCTTGATGGGTCTGATTACAGGAAATTCCTGTGACCTGGGGAGCTCTGGGCCAGAAACAAGACAAAGACCACAAACACATATTTCTTGTAACCACAAACAGAACCCAAGTCCTACCTGGGCTGAAGATTTGTTCCCTGAAGTACTAGAAAGAGAGGTGGAGAGGGAGGCGGTGCTGCGTGCAGACATTACAGAGGAGATGTAGTTCTTAATAACGGAAAGATCTAGCATGGGACCACAGAAGTAGACGACTGAGGTATAGGGGAAAGAGAAAAAAAACAACAAACAACTTTGGAAGCTAAGACAAAAACCGAGGGGCCAGAGTTTTGGATGGCTAGTCTGTTTGTTGTTATCATAATCACCATGAATTATAGCAGTAGAGAGAGTAATCTAGGAGGTAAAAACATTCAAGGAATGGAAAAGAGCAAGCAGGGATGTCTACGAAGTGTTACCACAAAGAGGGGCCAGGGCAGTAGAGTCTGATAGCAGGAGCTTCAAATCTGCAAGGTGTTTAAGGAAGGAGGGAAAACAGACTGGAAGCAGCCATGGGGGAGGAAAGAGCTAGCACGTCTCCCGGCCCAAACATACAAAGGAAGCAAGAGAGGAAATGCCTGCCGTAGAATAAGGCCACAGAAGCTGCACCCATCCAGGAGCCAGGTCTCCGTGTGAGCACAAGGCAAAGGACACATTCAAGGGAAGACACTGAAGATACTGGGGATGTTGCCAGGGACGGGCCAGGGTTCTGCCATGGGACTTGACGGGGTGGGAGTGTAAGTTAGGTTAGGAAAGGAGACCTGAGTCATGAGCGAGGACCTGGTGTACGTGGCACATTCTGGCACTCGTAGAGCCCTTCAAACAGCGGCTGGTATATAGTAGTTTCCGTGTAAATGTCAGCTATTGTTAATAGTATGGTCACTGATGCACAGAGGGATGTAGATCATGATGGTATTAGTCCCAACAGACCTTTAGGAGGACTGTATTGGTGAATCTATGATTCAGGGGGGTGGGTAAGGATAGGAATTGGGATAGGAAGTTGTGGCCCTGTAGAAACACGAGCAAGTACATAAAAGGGAATGCAGAATGCTGGATCACCAAAATCCTTTAAAATTAAAGAGAAGCTACTAAGGAAAAAAAAAAAAATCCATAAACCTCTGGAGAGAAAGAATGCCTAAGAGGCATTCCCGAAATTTTCTAGAAATTTCTGAAACTAGACAACAGTGCTGCAGTGAGCACTGGGTGGTGATGAACTTTGACTCACTGACCCTTCAAAAGGTGCAGTGAATTCCCCTCCTCTGGAAGGTGGCCTGTACTTAGGGACTTGCTTCTAATGGAGAAGAATGTACAAGACTAATGGCACATAACTTGTGAGGTGTGGTCCCAGAAGACGCTATGGCCTTCTCCTTCCCCCTCTTCTCGGATCACTAGCTCTGGGTGAAACCGGCGGCCACGTCCTGACACTAAGCAGCTGTATGTAAGAAGCATAGGAGAAACTGAGGCCCTTCTCCAAGCGCCAGCTCTAACCCAGCAGCCATGTGAGTCAGCCAACATTGGAACAGAGCTCCAGTGCTGACCAAGTCTTCAGTGCACCCAGACCAACACCCTGACCTCATGAGAGACTGAGACAGAACCACCCAGCGAAGCCACCCCCGGTGTCCTGAGCCACAGAAACCACACGAGATAATGTGTGCTGTTTCAAGCTGATAGAAGTTTGGGGCCATGCATCGTTAGATGGCTAGTGTGCCATGCCTGAGTTTTGATGTTAGACGAGGCTTACAAATTGTTTAAGTTTTCCAGATCCCCATACTCTCTTTTGGGGGCATGACACATTACCCCCCACACCCTTCTTACACCGGATGCATACCAATCTAAAAACAGAACGGGTGGCTCAGTCAGTTAAGTGTCCAACTCTTGATTTCAGCTCAGGTCATGATCTCACGATCCATGGGTTCAAGCCCCGCATCAGGCTCTGCACTGACAGCGGGGAGCCTGCTTGGGATTCTCTCTGTCTCCCTCTCTTTCTCTGTCCCTCCCCTGCTTGCTCTCTCTCAAAAGAAATAAAAATAAATACACAAAAAAATAATTTTAAAAACAGAATGGAGATGGGGTGGGAGGAGAGATCTTTCCCTTTGCTCACTCACTAAGCTTTGATTAACCAGACACCTCACGCTGGTAAGCTGTGCACCAAGCTCTGATAGCAAGAGGGTTTTTGTTTTAAATAACATCCCTCAAAGCATAGAAAACAAATGGACTTCTAGGATAGCGATGCTCAGGAGTTACACTAAGAGGCAGTCACCGTGAACGGGAGGGTAGAACAGGTCTGTTGGACCCTGAGGCCATGTCGTCCAGGGCTTCTCTTCTGTGGTCTTTGTTTTATTCTATTACAATTTGTTGGCTTTTCCTTTCAAGCCACAAAAGTAGTACCTACTTCTTGCAACAATAGGACTGTCAGTATAACAAGAAAAAGCCAACGATCTTCCTCTTTTCCCCCATTCCCAAAACAATCAATGTTAATGTCTTGTTCTGTATCCTCTTACCCCCCACTCTACGTTTATGAACAGATATAAAGACACGTGTTTTCCTTTATTTTTTCCTGAGACCACACGCATTACCCAATATGCATTTTCTCAATTTAAATACACGTGTTGGGGCACCTCAGTTAAGTGTCTGACTCTTGATTTCGGCTCAAGTCATGATCTCATAGTTTGTGAGTTTGAGCCCCACCTCGGACTCTATGCTGACAGTGTGGAGCCTGCTTGGGATTCTCTCTCTCCCTCTCTCTTTGTCCCTCCTGCATGAACCCCCTAAGTAAGCTTAAAAAAAAAAAAAAGAAAATATAAGTGTCATTTCATACAAACAGATCAAGCTCGCTGTTTTGCATAGCAGCATCATAATCCATAGCATGATGAACTATAATTTACCCAACCATTCCACTGATTAAAAATATTAATGATTAAAATGCAGTAGAAACATGTTTTCACATATATTTTTAACCCACCGAGACCTATGTGTTTAGACCTTATTCCTCAGTGACTTATGAGCCAAATGGGTACATTTTTTTAAGTTTCATAATAGTGTCCCAGCTAATCGTTAAAATGTCTTGTAGCCTTTCACAGTTGTGCCAACAGAATATAATTAGCCATTTTTCCGTCTTGACAGGAGCTACAAAGTTCTGCAGGCTTGGAGTGAAAACGGTCCCCCGATACCCTCGCCTTGCCTGTCCTCGCTAGTCACACTAAGTGTCTATTCCTGGGTTTTGGGGACACTGGTCTTTCTTTTTGTCTTCACAAGCTTTTCTGAGGGAGAGAAGATGGGTGTTCCGTTTTTGCACTTTTTCTGTTTTAAATTAATAGGCTTTAGTTTTTAGAGCAGTTTTAGGTTTACAGCAAAGTTGAGCCGGCAGTAGGAAAAGTCCCCACGTCCCCTCCCCCATCCGCATCTGTTCTCGCCCATGAAACAACACTGATATATCATTATCTGCCAAAGGCAATGGTTTTAGAGTTTTGTACACAAAATGCTGACAAACTTATAACGTGATCCACCGTTACACAGAATCATACAAAATCGTTTCCCTGCCCTAAATAAAATCACCTGTGCCCCACCTACTACTATCTGCCTCATAACCCCTGAGGTTGGGGGACGGATGTTATACTTAAGTCCTCTGACACAATATTTATTTATTTATTTGTTTATTTATTTATTTATTTATTTATTTATTTTTAACATGAAATTTATTGTCAAACTGGTTTCCATGCAACACCCAGTGCTCATCCCAACAGGCACCCTCCTCAATGCCCTTCCCCCACTTTCCCCGCCCTCCCACCCCCCATCAACCCTCAGTTTATTCAGTTTTTAAGAGTCTCTTATGGTTTGGCTCCCTCCCTCTCTGACTTTTTTTTTCCTTCCCCTCCCCCCATGGTCTTCTGTTAAGCTTCTCAGGATCCGCATGAGAGTGAAAACACAGGGTATCTGTCTTTCTCCGTAGGACTTGTTTCGCTTAGCGTAACACTCTCCAGTTCCATCCACGTTGCTACAAAGGGCCAGATTTCATTCTTTCTCATTGCCAAGTAGTACCCCATTGCTCTAGCACAGTTTTTAAAGAAAGGGTCTTTCTGAAACAGGTACATGTGGAAGTCCAACCCGCTGGATTGGGAAACACAGCCAGGACAGAGGTCTGTGTGCCTGAGTCCTCCTGGGTCACCCGGCATGTGGTGCTGGTGACAGAAGCAAAGCCAAACAGGGCGGTAGCCAAGTTCTGAGGGGGGCCGGAGCTGTCTGCAGGCCCATAATTGGGACCACAGTCACGGTCAGCCCTGTGAGGAAGAGCCTACCTTCCCAAAATGGCTCTCCTTGGCCTTGGGCTACACTGGGGTCTCACAGTGTCCTCCCTGGATCCCAGAGCTCCCACAAAGGTGCTTTTCTGGGAGGTTGGATGCCAAATTGTTGATGTCGAGTAGGGGGCTCTTATTCAGTCATCTTGCATATGTCACCCTCTCCAACCAATTTTATTTTAAGTTTATTTCTAGAAGGAGGGGAGAAGCAAGGGGAGAGAGAGCGAGAGAACAAACATGAGCAGGAGAGGGGCAGAGAAAGGAGAGGGAGGATCCCAAGCAGGCTCCGCACTGTCAGCACAGAACCCGATGCAGGGCTCGAACTCACAAACTGCAAGACGATGACCTGAGCTGAAACCAAGAGTCGGAGGCTCCGCTGAGTGCGCCACCCAGGCATCCCCTCCCCAACAAATTTTATACAAGTGTGACCGGATACCAAAATCTGAAAGGGACAGCAGCAATATTTAAAACCGGTAATCTCAAAATCATGTTGGATTTATTCCAGGAATGCAAGATGGGGTTGACACATCAAAATCAATTCATTTCACAATTGTAGAAAGGAGAAGGAAAACTATCTTCTCCGTGGACTCAGACAAAGCCATTCATGAAATTTAGCACCCAATCCTGATGAAATTTAGCAACCCGGAATCACGTGAGAATACTGAAAACCTACTGTAGAGCACAGATTATGTGACATAATTCTGTGATTCACAGATTATGTGACATATTATGTGACATCATTCTGGCTATTCCAAATATATGCTGGTTTACTCCTCAATTCTCTTTTGCTTGGGCCAATAAAGATCTGATTAAGGAAGAGCTTAATAACTATACATGAAAGCCCTCTGTTTAGAAAAAAAAAGCATTTCATAATCTCAACAAGGCATTTAGGAAATTAACAGTTCAATGGACAACTGAAAACACAAGCAATGCAAAAGTCATAGTAGAAATATAAGGACGAGATCCTAGCAACAATGCCATTCAAATGCCACTCATAGCTGTTTCCCGGTTTGTGCGTGGGGCTCGGTGACACACAATACGTGACCCTGAGTTCAAAGATAGACTCTTTTCTACTGCCCTCAAATATCAGGACTGGAAAAGTAGCGCTCACATGCAACAGACACAGAATCTCAGAGAGTCAAATCTAATCACTTCCACCCAGAACAGCCGTTCTAGAACCCATTCTCATAGGAATCCTACTCCTGTCCCAGGACAGTCTTGGGATGAGCCCTTCCTAAGTGTCTCTTCCACAGACCCTTCCTCACCAAGGCCCTCCCACCAACCCAGAGCCCACCGATGCCCCAGGAGGACCCTCAACGCCAGCACTTGTGAGCACTGAGTGGTTGAGTCTCTGCTGACTTTGGAGGCCATACTGTAGCCCCATTCTATAAATTGTATGCTCCAATCACAGGCCTAGCGAGAACCAATTCACTGTCCTCGCTCTAAGTACTAGAGAAAAGGGGGATGCCATTAAGGGAGGAGTCCATGAAGGCACCACAGCAAAGAATACAATTCTGCAGAAGCTTCTCCATGGTTCTCTATACAACCAAGCTCACGTGGCAAGCAGTAGATTCTCTAGGGGGCAAAAACCTCTCCTCATGGTTGTCCATGAAAAAGCAGAAAAATATTTACCCAAGAACTTATCAGGCAGGAAAAGGCCAGACGGAACTTTTTTTTTTTTTTCAGGCAATCACCTTTCCCTCCTTTTACTGAGTGTCCTCCTGCCCACCCCACTGCCTCTCCTGACTCAGCAAAGCCTATGGCCAACAGCAGCGTGCACACACACGGCACAACACAAAGTGTGAAGTTTCTCACCAGCCCGTAGGAGCTTCGGTCCCAGCGCTCAGGCCTTCCAGGGTTTACATACACGGAATGGGAGGGAGAGGGGCTGCAGAATTACCAATCAGTGAATGGCTTTTCATTTCTGCACACGGGTGCCAAAAGTCTGAACCTCAGAGAGGGAGGAGAGGAATGACCCTTGGCCGAGAAATCAATGGTAGTTAATAATTAAAGACCAGTTACCACATGCATTCCAACCTCTGTGGCCCAGATCTCAGTAACGAGAGGACTCAGAATCAACTGAAAGCATTTAAGTCCAGGAATTGCCACAATAGAGGAGGGATGGATACAGCTAACTGCTCAGTGTCCCAGGAGCCCGAGCCTGGAGGTCCTTGTTTGACCGTCAAAGGAAAGCTCTGTCCAACCTTCTATGGTCACTGCCAGGTTCTCTTTAGCCATGGGAAATTCTTTCTGAACTCTGGTCTGTGGACCAGACTTCTAGAGCATGGATGTTTACTTCTCTTATCCTGCTTGGAACATTCCCCAGGACAATGTCCTCCTCCTTCCTCCCTCCTTTCCCTCCTCCCTCCCTCCCTCCCTCCTTTCCTTTCTTCCTTCCTGCCTTTCTCTCTCCCTCCCTCCCTGCCTTCCTCCTTCCCGCCTGCCTTCCTTCCTGGTGCTGAGTACCCACTGCATATCTAAGCATTGCTAGGGAGAGGTAGATACAAAGAAACATACAATTCCAGAAGCTTACAGTTCCCCTGTCACCCTAAGTTAAAAAGGTCCCTTTTAAAGCTCCTGTCATGCCCTTCATTGCCCTCAGTCCCATCTCGTTAGTCTTTACACACATGCAAGAACCTCTCCCTCTTTTTCTAAGAGTTAAGACATTGGATTCAGGGCCTTTTTGCTCTTTGCCAAGCTCACTGGGCATCACTGGCTGTGAATTCTGCTTCACCCACAGATAAACTGCAGTGCTGAGGACTTGGGATACCCTGGGCACTCAGAGTAGAAATGGCTAACGTCCAGGGGCACCTGGGTGGCTCAGGCAGTTGAGTGTCTCACTTCGGCTCAGGTCATGATCTCATGGTTCATGGGTTCGAGCCCCGTGTTGGGCTCTGTGCTGACAGCTCGGAGCCTGGAGCCTGCTTCGGATTCTGTGCCTCCCTCTCTCTCTGCTCCTCCCCCATTCATGCTCGCTCGCTCGCTCTCTCTCTCTCTCTCTCTCTCTCTCAAAAATAAGTAAACGTTAACAAAATTTAAAAAAGAAAAACGAAAAAAAAAATAGAAATGGCTAACATCTCTTGTTCCCAGGTCACTGGTCCCAGGGAGAGACTGGGACAGCTCTGTCCTTGGTGTGTGGGATGTCATACTTTGGTTCATTTCTTGCTTGCATACCAGCCCCCACAGCACCATCCATAGAGGGGTCTCCCAGTCTCTCCTGTTCAAGCTCCCAACCTCACTCAGCACCCTCACACTCAGATTGCATCAAGCTACTTTACAGGCAAGATTTAATGGGTCTTTCCACTAAGGAACACCAACCCCCATACTTTACGCCCTCCCTCTCTGGCCTCGTCTTCTTTGGAGAAAACGTATCCCTACTGCTGCTCCAAACCCAGACCTAAGAACAGACAGCCCTACAAATAATTTCTGCTTCACAATGTATAGTTTGAGGAAGACGTGGAAACTGCTGATGGTCCACAAATGAGACTGTGGAGTCAGCATGTCAGAAAAAAAATGCACTCAAGTTTCTAGTTCTGCAAGTAGTATTCCCTATCACCTTAAACTTTTAAGAAATTTCAGTTCAAGCTTAAAGTTTTGCTAGTCATAAGCCAATAAAGACTTATGGGCACCTAGTACAAATATGCATACGGTAGACACTCCATAAATTTCTGGGCAAACCCATTTCCCAAGTGCAGCCGCATTCTGCTTCTTTTCTAATAAAAACTTTGACGTTTAAAAATTAAACCGAGAGTCACGACTGTAATCATAGGACTTCGTTCGCCATGGTTCTTAGAGACCGTCGCTTCTCCCTCTTTCTACCACATCAGAGTTCCATCCACTAGTGCCACGACAATCTAATTTTGGTGAAGACTTGGAAGATAATGGCAGTAGATTCCTAAGAAATGTTAAAACTCAAAATTCAACAGTAACAGAAACAATTCAATTGAAAATAGGCAAAGAAGAAAAAAACACATCCACGTCATGGACTGCTACTCAGCAATACAAAAGAAGCAGCTACTGATGCACAGAACAACTTGGTTGGAGCTACTTACTTTGGGTTTAATGGTCCTTTAGCTTTTAAGAGGGATAGATCAGACTTTAGGCCATTCTTCTAACCTTATATGAAAATTTAATGCTATGATTTCTCCCAAAAGATGGCTTTAGCTGCATCGCACACAAACGTTATGGGGTTTGCTCTCATTTGCACTCAATTCAAAATGTGTCTCAATTTTTCTTGTGATTTCTCCATCAACTTATCGATTACTTAGGAGTGTGGTGCTTAACTTCCAAATATTCAGGTATTTTCCACAAATATTTGTTAGAAATTTCTGATTTAATTTCATTACGGCATTAGAGGATACTCTGTGTCATTTTAATCCTTTTAAAATGTAGTCATACTTGTTCTAAATCCGAGCAAATGATCTGTCCTGGTGAACGTCCTATGAACACCCAAAAAGAATGTGTATTGTTTTAAAACAAATGCTCAATGAAGAGAAATTGGGTCAAATTAGTTGAAATTGTAGGTCTTTATTCTTCAGTACATTTTTCTTTTTCATCTATATTCTTCTAGATCTTTCCTTCTAAGTGTGTACTGACATCATGTCTGTTACATCAATTATTGAGACTCCAACCAAGCAGATTCATCGATTTTTTTCTTTCAGTTCTGTCAGTTTGTTTCGTTTTGAACACCGATATTTAATGCATAGACATTTAAGACTTAGGTCTTCTTGAGAAGTTGACCCTTTTATCATTTTGAATGGTCCCTGTTTATTGATGGTAATATTCCTTATCCTGATAGCATTTTTCCTCTGAGGCCCATCATGCCTAGTGTTTGTATGGCGTGTCTTTTCCCTTAGCTGACTTTTAACATGGCTATTATATTTAATATGCATTGGATGTAAACACGTAACAGGTCCTGCTTTTTTACCCATGTTGACAATGTGGTTTCACTTTTTTAATTTAAATTTTAGGTAGTTAATATACATCGCAATATCAGTTTCAGGAGAATTCAGTGATTCATCACTTACATACAACACCCAGGACTCACCACAACACGCGCCCTCCTTAGGACCCATCACCCGTCTAGCCTGTCTCCTACCCACCTCCCTCCATCAACCCTCAGTTTGTTCTCTATCATTAAGAGTCTCTTGTGGTTTCTCTCTCTTATTTCCCCCCATCCCCTACGTTCATCTGTTTTGGTTCTTAAATTCCACATATGAGCGAAATCATATGGTATTTGTCTTTCTCTGATGAACTTACTTCTCTTAGCATAATACACGCTAGCTCTATCCACATCATTGCAAATGGCAAGATTTCATTCTTTTGGATGACTGAGTAATATTCCATTACACACACACACACACACACACACACACACACACTTCCCAATTTCAATAACTTACTATAAAACTAGAATAACCAAGACTGTGTACTACTGGAATAAAGGCACGTGCATAGATCAATGGAGCAGAATTGAGGGTCCAAAAATAAAGCTATATACCTTTTGGGCAACAAATTCACAATTCGTTGTGAACTGAATTCATGAAAGAGACCAATTTCTTGAAAAACACAGCTGCCAAAATTCACACAAGATGAAACAGACAAGCTGAATAGAAAAGTAATCAAATCTGTTACTTGGTGATCAAAAAGAATGAAATCTTGCCATTTGCAACAACGTGGATGGAGCTAGAATGTATTATGCTAAATGAAATAAGTCAGAGAAAGACAAATCTACGATTTCACTCATATGGGGAATTTAAGAAACAAAATAGAGGAACATAGGGGGAGGGAAAGAAAAATAAGATAAAAACAGAGAGGGAGGCAAACCATGAGAGACTCTTCCATACAGAGAACAAACAGGGTTGTTGGAGGGCAGGTGGGTGGGGGGATGGGCTAGATGGGTGATGGGCATTAAGGAGGGCACTTGTTGGGATGAGCACTGGGGGTTATATATAAGTGATGAATCACTAAATTCGACTCCCATAACCATTACACTATATGTTAGCTAACTTGGATTTAAACAAAACATAAAAAATAAAAAATAAAAAAGTAATTGAATCAATCACTGATAACCTAAACAGAAAGCACAGGCCCAGGTGGTCAATATAGGTTCATCGACTGTAAAAGTGTACATTCTATTGAGAGAGGTTGGTAATGGGGGAGGCCATGTGTAGGGGCAGGGGATATATGGGAAATTTTGGTCACCTTCTCCTCAATTTTGCGGCACACCTAAAACCATTCTAAAAATAAAGTCTTAGTAAAGAAAATACAACCCCCAGAAAGGAAAAAGTATTTCCAAATCACGTAAAGGTCTAGTGTCCAGAATATATAGAGAACTCTCACAACTCAACCATAAAGACAAATAACTCAAAAACGTTTGGAAGTATTTTTAGACTAAAAAAACAGTAGCCTTGTTGTTGAAAAATATTTTCCTGTGTGTGCATAGGATCTATTCCTGCAATCCCCACTCTGATTTACATGTATGTTATTATCCTGTAGCTGTGGTAACTAGATTAATGTAGATTTATGGTAAGCCTTGATAGTCTCCTTTTAAAATACTGTTTTGCTAGTTCTAAGTCTTTTGCATTTACATATAAATTTTAAATTGACTTGTCAATTTCTATTTTTAAAAGCCTGCTGGAATTTTGGTGGAGATTATTTAAATTTATACACTAACTTAGGGAGAACTGACAACAATTATTTTCCACTCCGTATGCATTGCACGTATCCTATTTAGGCCTTCACTTCCTTTCAGCAATATTTTATAGTTTTTTGTGCAGAGGTCTTTACATACTTGTAGAAGTTATTATATTATTTGGATAAAACTTAATTATAAGTTGTTTCCATTTCTAATTGCTTGCTAATGTCTGAGTACGAGAAGTTTGTGCATAATGGTCTCGCATCCTGAAAACTGGCTGCACTTACTTTGAATTCTAGCACATTTTCTATTGATTTCTTAGACTTTAGTCCACACACAAAGCAGATCATACCTGAATAAACACAAGTTACGTGTATTCCTTTACCATCTCAATGCCCTTAACGTCTCTTCCTTGTTGCAGGACAATGTTGGATAGAAGTGACCAAAGAAGGTACTTTGCCTTCTCCTTGTTTTGAGAGACAAAACATTCAGTGTTTCACCATTAATCACAGTGATACCTGTCAGTTGAAAAAAACTCCCTTTTATGATCCGTTGCCAAGTTGTTGTTGTTGTTGTTGTTGTTGTTGTTTTTTGGTTTTTTTTTTGTGAGCAGGGGCTAAATGTCGTTTTTCTGAGTCAATCGAGTTAATCACAGGACTTTTCTCCTTTATTAAACATATGGCATACATGAATTTCATTGTGCAGGATCCATTTTGTGTATTTTCATTCCTAGCCTTTTCTTAATGAGTTTTGTACGTATGTTTACAAGGGTTCGTTTTCTTTCCTTTTCCCTTTTGTGGGTTATGCAGAAAGACTTCGTCTGATTTTGGATTTGAATAAAGCTGGTCTCAGAGTGGAAAATATTCATCTCCTCTCTAAGCTAGAAGTTTGTGAATAATTCGTACAAGTTATTTCTTAACTGCTTGATAGAATTTACCAACGAGGCCACTGAGAGCCCTGTAGTATTCTTTGTGGGGAAAATCTAATGTTAATAGATATGATGAGCCATTCACATATTCCATTCTTTTTTCCCCTTGGACCAAATTTGATCATCTGATATCCTAAGGTTGTGTTTTTTTTTATCAACTTCATGTAAGTGATTAAATTGGTTGACACAGTTTCTCATAACACTCCTTCCTTAATCTTATTTATCCAGTCTGTACTGATGTTCCCGCTTTATCCTTTCTTTCTTGCTTAGTCTGACTAGAAGCTCATCAATTTTTTTTAAAGCTTTGGGTTTTGTTGATTTGGTGTCCTATTTCATCTTATTTTCTTTTATGCAATTTGGCTTTAATTTCCTTTTTATCTTCTTAAAGTGGAAGTTTAGGTCACTGAATCTGGACTTTTCCTTACCAACATAAGCATTCAAGCTATAAAATTCTAAGAACTGCTTTAGCTCCATCGCACGAGGTTTTAGATCTTGCGTTTTCATCATCATGCAGTTCAAAATATGCCCCAGTTATCCCTGGGATTTCTTCTCTGACCTATGAAATATTCCAAAGCGTGGTGGTGTTTGCTTTGTGGATTCTGTGATCTACATTTTATATATGTTCTCATACACATTTCTGGTGTTTATGTCTAATGTAATTCCATTATGGTCATAGAAGAAACTACGATTTTAATTCTTTTAGATATAAGACTTGTTTTAAAGCCCAGAAAATGTTCCGTCTTGGTGAATGTTTCATGAACTTGAACATGTATTCTGTTCTCAGATGAAGTGTTCTATAAGCAGCAATTAGGTCAAATTGGTTGAAACTGTAGTCTCATATATACATTACATACATATATACGCATATATACATATATATACATATATACATTATATACATATACACACATATATACATTATATATACACACATATATACATTCTATACATATACATTTTTTTTTTAATTTTTTTTACTGATTTTGTGCCTACTCGTTATTGAGGGAGAATTGTTGAAATCTCCAAGGATAATTGTGGATCTATTCTATTGTCACTGTTGTCAGTTTTTCTATCATGGGTTTCGAAGCTCTATTAGAAATGTACACATGTAAGACTGTGACATCTTCCTGGGGCGCCTGGGTGGCTCAGTCGGTTGAGCGGCCGACTTCGGCTCAGGTCATGATCTCGCGGTCCGTGAGTTCGAGCCCCGCGTCGGGCTCTGTGCTGACAGCTCGGAGCCCGGAGCCTGTTTCAGATTCTGTGTCTCCCTCTCTCTCTGACCCTCCCCCATTCATGCTCTGTCTCTGTCTCAAAAATAAACGTTAAAAAAAATAATAATAAAAAAAAAAAGACTGTTACATCTTCCTGATGGAGTGTCCCATTATTGTGAAATACCCCTCCTGTCTGGTGACGAATATCATAGCTGATGCCTAGTGTTTGGATGGTATGTAATATTGCATCATTTTAACCTTTCTTTGTATTTGAAGTGTACTTCACATAGAAAGCACAGAGCTGTCTTTTTTCTCCTGGCGAACTCTCCACTGTAACTGGGAGTGTTCCCGCATCAATCAGACTTGATGTAATTGTCGATACAGCTGGACTACCGTTTTATGCTTTCTTATATTTGACCCATCTCCTCCTCCTCCCACTTTTCCCCCTTATGCTGACTTCTTTGAATTAACCAAGTATGCTTTAGGATTCCATCTTATGGGCAATATTGACTTATTAACTCTACTTTGTTTTCACTTTGTCGGGGTGAAAACACTTTTCTTCACTTTTTGTATACCTCTCCATTTCCATTTAGGACAATTCCCCTTCTGTCTGAGGAATTCAACGTTTCTTGTGGGGCAGGTCTGTTGGTAATAAATTCTTAACTTTGGTTTGTCTAAAAATTATTCAGCCCCCTTTTTTGGTCCTGTTTTCTCTGAATATAAAATCAAGCTTACAGACTTTGTCATTTAGCACTTTAAACATCTTGTTCCGTTGTCTTCTGACTCTCATTGCTTTTGACGAGAAATCTGAGGGTTTTGTTTTTTTCCTACATTCTCATGTATATAACTTCTCTTTTTCTCTCTTCTAATGTTTTCTTCATCACCGGTTTCAGTGATGCGATCTGGATGTGCTCTGGGGCGGGTGGGGTGTGCGTAAGTGTATTCCTTACTCCTATTTGCCAGAACTTCTTGTTACGTGGGTTCATAATTTTCATTTTTAAATTTAGAAGTGATATTGTTATTTTTCCAAATACCTTTACTGTGCTCTCGTTTATTCTTTCCTTCTGGGATTTTTGTTTAATGTTTTGGGGTGGGGGAGAGAGAGAGGGAGAGGGAGAATGAATGCAAGTAGGGGAGGAGCAGAGAATCACAAGCAGGCTCCATGCTGTGAGGCAGAGCCGGACCCGGGGCTCAGACCCAAGAACCGTGAGATCGTGACCTGAGCAGAGATCACAAGTGGGACACTTAACCAACTGAGCCCCCAGGCGCCCCTCCTTCTGGGATTCTAACGGTGTTTACACCGGGGTTTGCACTTTTCCCACAGGTTACTGGAGCCCTGTTTCCATTCTTCCATTTGTAGCTCTCTCTTAGGTAATTTCTATTGCTTTTTCTTCACCGTCAGGGATCTTTGCTTCCATGGTTCCCCATCTATTAACCTTACTGGTGAAATTCATTGGAGATAATGTATCTCTTTTACATCTAGAAGGTACATTTCGTTCTTTTCACCCCTCCATTCCTCTCGTTTCTTCCGGAAGTTCTTTGAATCCTTGGACGTACCCACAGTATTTGTGATTGCTTCAACATCCTTGTCTGCTCATTCCATCCTATTTTTCATACCTTTTGATTTTTTTTCTGACTGCAAGTGACATGTTTCCACTTCAGGTATCTAGTATTGTTTTAGTGAAGGCCAGAGATTTTGAATTTTATGGGTAGAATGCTACATTTTTTCTTGTTTACCTTTAAAGAGCACTGAATTTTGTTCTGTTATATAAATAGGTTACCTGTGGACCCTATTCAGCTCTGACAGGCAGGTGTCCTTAGCCTTCACTTTAGGGTTAGAGTAGCCCTATTCCTGAGATATAATCCTACCGGACTCTCAGCTGAAGGCCCAGAGTGCTAAGCTTCCCTACTCGGGCAGACACCAATGTCTCACGGTCAAGGGCAAACTTCATTTCCCCACAGCCAGCCCTCCAGAGCCTGACCCCACATATGCGAAGCACCGAGGTGCCTCGTGCACCTTTCTAGGGCTCCCGTTTTGTGCAGCTTCCTCTTCTCCCACACCCTGCCCCACAATTCTCAACCACACTGCCCGCTCTCAATTTCAATATTTATCTCAGCTCAGGAAGACCCGGTCTTCTGCTTATTCGCCACTCCCCTCTGCCATCTCTCACAAAGTGCCTTTCGGCAAAAGTCCAGGGCGACCGCGGGGCTTAACTTTTGTATTTATCTTCCCTCCAGAATCAGTCTTGTGCTGTCCATTGTCCGAAACCTGAAAAGAGATTTGTGTATCCTTCTACTTTATGCGTTTTTACGCTGCAAGGATTAATCAAGTAGCAAGCAGGGCTTCCCTCCTGACAGCACGCCGCAGTATGCAATTGACTTTACACCTTTGCGTGCCACTTATGAAGGTATTGCCCTCGAGTTTCAAATCTCCCTTCATTGCTTGCTCTGTGGAAACTGAGCCGGGCCCTTGACAACTGGCACGTTAAGCTTGGTCGGGACGGGGTGCTATAGACCTACTGCAGGAGGAAGGGAGGTCCCTCCCTGGTTCCACTGGGCTCCACTTGGCAAGTGTCTTCACCCTGGGTGGCTTCTCCAGCACCACGTTCTTGCAACACGGGTGGCTTCTCCAGTACCCGGCTCCTGTAACGGCACGTCAACAGCACCCAGAGATCGGCAGGTTCCCTCAGCCTGCCTCTTTTCCACAATGGACTGCTTCTGGCAACGCCCCATCCTTGGAACAGCTTTCCCCCAGCACCCCAGAGGGCAATTTGGGGGCTAATTCCAAAGTGAGTCAAAGTCAATGCTGGGCACCTCTCCAATAAGTTCTGGGCCTTAACCTTCATGCAGGAAGGGTTGCTTCTTCCCTGGGTGCTCGCTGGGTTTTTAATATTCATCTTTATTAAAGTTTCCTAAATGCACACGAGGTTTCTGAATCACAGCAGATTTCTTATTATGCTCACTGCACAATCAACAGTCAGAGTGACACGGGAGCATTCGTCTCCCCACGTATGCAGTCCTGCAGAGTGATGTGATAAGAACCACATGGAAAATATATCCTACATAAGTGGCACACTTACTCTGGATTCAAGAGGTGAAGAAACAGGAGTGTCCTCCATTTGTACCCGGGGGGGGGGTGGGGAAGACTATTCTTTCTGCCCTGAGAGTCTCCTTGGAGACAGGATGCAAAGACTCTTTAATCCTCTGTTATGGAAATCTCTCCAGGAGGAAGATAAACCCAGTGTCCAGACTCTGACAACCTAGAAATTTCTTCAGGGCTCCAGGCTCCACCCCTTCAGAAATGGAAACAAGCAGGGAGACAATACTCTAACTCAGGTGCCTAAACAAAAACTGTAACCCTTGGCTTTAGCGAAGAGAAGAGCAGCTTTATCATACCACAGCAATTAAGCTCCACCATTGAAGAAACAAACGGCTGCACATCTAATCCTCATTGTACATAAAAAGTAGAATGTCTCCGGGAAATGAAAGCAAGCCCCCTGTTCTTACAGCATATACACTTCCGTGACTCGGGAACACTAAAAATTCCCCCAGAACGTTGGTCTTTCCACACCACCCCGTCTTAGCCCTGGGGAGAGTGTCGGTCCTTTTATCTGCTAGTCCTAGATTCTTCACCATGATCTTCGCTAATTGCTATCCATCTCTCACGGCTCCAGTTCATTAAAGTTAATAATTCTTTATATTAAACTCCCTATTCAAATTACTGCATGACACTTTTTTTTTTAATGCTTATTTATTTTGAAAGCGCGAGCGCAAGCAGGGGAGGGGCGGAAAAAGAGGGGGAGAGAGAGAATCACAAACAGACTCCTTGCTCAGAGCCCAATGTGGGGCTCGATCTCACGACCATAAGGTCACACGACCTGAGCCAACATCAAAGAGTCAAGACGCTTAACCGACTAAGCCACCCAGGCACCCCAGTGTGACACTCCTTCTAATTAGACGCTGACGGATAGAGTGTTTGAACTTACCCTCTCATTCGTGTCTTGATAAACGCCTACCGTAATTGCCACTTTCTGTCCGACAGACCCAATTTGTACAGTCTCATCAGTATAGTTGTTAAGTGTGAGGTCTTATGAAACGTCATGACAGGCAAGATTTCTGTGGTCTATCCAATGACCGGGAGCAGGAAGGTCATGGCCTTACAGCAAGACGACGAAAATATACCGTTGGCCCTCCCAAATAAAAGCAACTGCTTCTGGTTATCTTTAAAATTGGTTTGGACAATTTGACAATAAATTTCATATATTGAAAAAATAAATAAATAAATAAAATTGGTATGGAGGGAAAGAAAAAATTTTTTTGTATATATATGCTGACTTTTTTTTTTCAATTTTTATTAAATTCTAGTTAGTTAACGTATAGGATAATACTGGTTTCACGAGTAGAATTCAGTGATTCATCACTTACATATAGCAACCAGTGCTCAACACAAGTGCCTTCCCTTGCTGCCCATCACCCATCCAGCTCACCTCCCACCCACCTCCTTCTCTATCGTTAAGAGTCTCTTATCGGTAGCTTCCCTCTTTTTTTCCCCTTCCCCTACGTTCATCTGTTTTGGTTCTTAAATTCCACGTATGAGTGAAATCATATGGTATTTGTCTTTCTCTGATGGACTTATTTCACTCAGCATAGTACCCTCTAGTTCCATCCACGTTGTTGTATCTGGCAAGATTTCATTCTCTGATGACTAATATTTGATTGTATACATATACCACATCTTTTTTATCCATTCATCTACTGGCGGGCATTTGGGCTCTTTCCATCTTTGGCTATTGTCAATAATGCTGCTAATAAACATCAGGGTGCCTGTGCCCCTTTGAATCTGTATTTTTGTATCCTCTGGGTAAACACCTAGTAGTGTAATTGCTGAGTAGTAGGGTGGTTCTATTTTTAACTCTGAGGAACTTCCACACTGTTTTCCCGAGTGGCTGCACCAGATTGCATCCCCACCAAGAGTCCGAGAGGGCTCCCCTTTGTCCACATCCTCCTGAATTCCTGTCGTTTGTGTTGTTAATGTAGCCATTCTGACCAGCGTGAGGTGATATCTCATTGTGATATCATTATGACCTCATTGTGATTTTGATTTGTATTTCCCTGATGAGTGATGTTGAGCATCTTTTCACATGTCTGTTGGCCATCTGGATGTCTTCTCTGGAAAAGTGTCTATTCATGTCTTCTGCCCACTTCTTCACTGGATTGTTTTTGGGGGTGTGGAGTTTGATAAGTTCTTTATAGATTTTGGACAGTAACCCTTTATCAGATATGTCATTTGCAAATATCTTCTCCCATTCCATAGGTTGCCTTTTAGTTTTGTTGATTGTATCCTTTACTGTACAGAAACTTTTTTTTTAAGTTTACTTATTTTGAGAGAGACAGAGAGACTGCCAGTGGGGGAGGGACAGAGGGAGAATCTCAAGCAGGCTCCACACTTTCAGCACAGAGCCCAACACGGGGCTTGAACTCAGAAAACTGTGAGATCATGACCTGAGCCAAAACCAAGAGTTGGACGCTCAACCAACTAAGCCGCTCAGGTCCCCCTGTGCTTAAGCTTTTTATCTTGATATCGTCCTAATAGTCCATGTTTGCTTTTGTTTCCCTGCCTCTGGTGACGTGTCTAGTAAGAAGTTGCTCCGGCCAAGGTCAAAGAGGTTGCTGCCTGTGTTTTCCTCTAGGATTTTGATGGTTCCCTGTCTCACATTCAGATCTTTCATCCATTTTGAATTTATTTTTGTGTCTGGTGTAAAAAAGTAGTCCAGCTTCTTTCTTCTGCACGCTGCTGTCCAATTTTCCCGACACCATTTGTTGAAGAAACTGTCTTTTTTCCATTGGATACTCTTTCCTGCTTTGTTGAAGATTAGTTGACCACATAGTTGTGCGTCCATTTCTAGGCTTTCTATTCTGTTCTATTGATCTATGTGTCTATTTTTGCCCTGGCACCATATTGTCTTGATGACTGCAGCTTTGTAATATAGCTTCAAGTCCAGAATCGTGATGTCTCCAGCTTTCTCTTTTTCAAGATTGCTTTGGCTATTCCGGGTCTTTTATGGCTCCATACAAATTTTAGAATTATTTCTCCTAGCTGCTAAGTATGCTGGTGGTATTTTGAGAGGGATCACGTTAAATGTGTAGATTGCGCTAAGTAGTGTAGGCATGTTAACAAGGTTTGCTCTTCTAATCCATGAGCCTGGAAGGTCTTTCCATTTCTCTGTGTCCTCTTCAAGTTCTTTCAGAAGTGTTCTAGAGTTTTCAGAGTATAGAACTTTTACCTTTTTGGTCAGGTTTATTCCTTGGTATCTTACGGTTTTTGGTGCAATTGTCAATGAGACCTAGTCCTTGATTTCGCTTTCTGCTTCATTACTGGTGTATAGAAATGAAACTGATTTCTGTACATTGATTTTATATCCTGTGACTGATGAATTCGTATCAGTTCAAGCAATTTTTTGGTGGAGTCTTTTGGGTTTTCTACATAGAATCCATTATGTCCTCTGCAAATAGTGAAAGTTTGACTTCTTCCTTGCTGATTTGGATGCCTTTTATCTTTGTTGTTGTTGTTGTCTGATGGCTAAGGCTAGGACTTCCAGTACTATGTTAAATAACAATGGGGAGAGTAGACATCCTGTCTTGTTCCTGACAATAGAGGAAGAGCCCCCAATTTTTCCACATTGATGATTATATTAGCTGTGGACCTTTATGATGTTAAGGTATGCTCCAGCTATCCCTACTCTGCTGAGAGTTTTTATCCAGGATGGGCTGTATTTTGTCAAACGCTTTTTCTGCATCTATCGACGGGATCAGATGGTTCTTATCCTTTCTTTTATTTGTGTGGTGTATCATGTTGATTGATCTGTCAATATTAAACCACCCTTGCAACCCAGGAATAATTCCCACTTGATCATGGTGAAGGATCCTTTTAATGTACTGTTGGATGTGATTTGCTAGTATCTTGATGAGCATTTTTGCATCCATGTTCATCAGGGATATTGGCCTCTAATTCTCCCTTTTAGTGGGATTTTTGTCTGGTTTTAGAATCAAGGTAATGCTGGCCTTGTGGAATGAGTTTGGAAGTTTTCCTTCTATTTCTATTTTTGGAACAATTTGAGAAGAATAGATATTAGCTCTTCTTTAAACATCTGATAGGATTCTCCTGGGAAGCCATCTGGCCCTGGACTTTTGTTGGGAGATTTTTGATGACTGATTCAATTTCTTTGCTGGTCATGGGTCTGTTCCTATTTCTATTTCTTCCTGTTTCCGTTTTGGTAGTTTGCATGTTTCGAGTGGAGAAAAATTCTTTATTCAGGACAATAGTTACATACCAAATGACACGTCAATTTGTCCAGCAAAAATATGACCTCTGGGGGCAAGAAGTGCAATTGATGTCGCCAGGTGGTTGAGTTTATAATAGCCACAGTCATTCTCTAACATACATCTGACTTCTTCATAGGCCGAACAAGAGGAACTAAATAGAGCTGGGATGGGTATCACCATCCCTGTTTCTTTCAAGTCTTTTATGGTGCCATTAATCTCTACAATTACCATAGAATATGATGTTGTTTCTTGTTTATTATCTTGGCAGGGAAAAGAATATTGCCTACTAAAAGTGCATGCCAGGGAGTCACTGTGGAAACTTTGCCAACTGCTACGTGTGTCTACTCTCATTTTACATTCAAGAATTGAGGAAAGAACCACAGGGTGAGAGACCTGGAACCAAATGACCCACTGCTGCTCAGACCTGAACTGACACTACCATCCGCCACCTGACTTGGGGCAACACAGTGGAATCGGCCAATCCAGTCTCTCCCCCGGTTTCCAAAGCTACACAAGCCACAGGCCCGGAGTCTCTGGATTGGAAGGGAGGCCAAATCTCCTTGAGGACGTATCCTGCATCATTAATGTAAACCTACACTGTAAATCTTCTGCCAAGCCTTCCCCCAAAGGGGAAAGTGCCCATATACTAGAGTGACCGCACTGAGGAAGAGAAAATACCTGGGCATTTTAAGGACGACTGGATGGGGACCCTGAATCGGTGCCAATATCGCAGGATCCAAGATCTCGCCACGGTCCACCGATCAAAATGAGGGCTTACAGAGGTCACGTGGACAAAACAGGATGCTCTATGGATGGCACTCAGCTTCTCTCCCTAGATACCTAGGTATTTGTTCAAAGGCCTCATGAACAAAGTGGCCACATTGTCAGGAATGGCCTCAGTGATATGGACTTCCCCTTACCAAGGCTGACCTAATGCGATTGGTGAACGTCTAATCTCCCAAGATTAGGCCCATTAGCAGCCTCAAACGTGGCACCATTCCTTATACATACATACACATATATATACACACCTACATATATACACGTACATATACATATACATACACCCATATATACACAGATACATACACATATACACACCCCCATATATACACATACACATATACATACCCCCATATATACACATATACATATACATACCCCCATATATACACATATAC